>NW_027397064.1:31127202-31264440 GCF_003265705.2 Callorhinus ursinus
AAGAAGGAGGGGAGAGATAGAATGGAGAATGGGGCAAAAAAAAAAAAGTAATAAAACATCCCAGATTTTGTAAATGACTTTAACTTATAAATTTTTAGATATGTGTGAAGAGTTACCTTCTGTGTACAGTATGTCCAAATCTCAAATTTTCATGTGCTTACTTTGAAATGGGTGTCTACTGGATGTTTTATTTTTCTGTTAGCTATTAGTAACAGTAGTAATGAAGGGAAAATTCCAAACAAAAACAATCCAAAAGTAATTTATTTTTGATGTTGTAATACATTACTTAATTTTTTTGGTAATTCACTCACATGTTATGCTTAAAATAATACTGTAGAAAAGCCAGATTGAGAGTTAACATTTTCTAAAGTTATCTATACTCTTTTCATCTGTAATTGGCAATATTTGATACAGTTTATATTGGATTTACATTTTTGCTATTTAGATAGTTTGGAGCTGAGGGGAGGACAAACTCCACAGTTATAAATTTTTATTAGTCCTCATGTATTTATCACCATTTTTTCCAACCCTCATGGGGGGGATCTAAATGGGGGAATCTAAATTTTCTATATCAAAGATAAAACCAATACTGAAGTACATCTAAGTCAAGGAAAACAGACATAACACTTACAAGAAAATGTGCTTTTGAAGTGCTTATAACAGATATGTTATATTTGTTTGTGGTTCTTTAGATTGTCCTAATAAAATTTGTATTTCAAAGGTTTTTCACTCCATTCAAGAGACATGCACTGAACTTCTGAAGATAATTGAGAAATATCAGCTAAGACTCAATGGTATGAAATCCTAGATATCTATCCAATAATTCTCATTTAAAATAAATAATTCACTGACTTTTTTGAGAATGAAATATTTAATGTAAAAACAATACTTTACTGAACAATTCTGTGAATGGTTCCTTATAAAAAAGAAGCGACAGTGAGGAGCAGTGGGAATGGGGAGCTAGCATGTGAGTGGGCTTGAGTTCTGCTGCTCCCTCAGGGGTCCTGAGGGACTTCCCTTTCAGTTTGTTTTGTGTTTGCTTGTGTTTTTAAGTAGGCTCTATGCCCAGCGTGGGGCTTGAACTCATGACCCCAAGATCAAGAGTCGCATACTCTACGGACTGAGCCAGCCAGCACCCCTTTCCCTTTCAGTTTTTAACTTTAGCTTTTCCAACAGTAAACCAGGGTGAAATTAGGCATGACGTTAGTCATTTGTCACTTTAAGCTTATAATTTGAACACTTTATGGGCTCCCCCCCTTATTCGTCTTATTCTGATTAGAGAGTCAGACTTCTAAAACTTTGTGGTCAAAGACCACCTTTGTTCCGTGTTTTACTTTCAATCTGTTGTACACTGACACTTTTATAATAGACAATAAAAATTAATTTCTAGAAAAATGAAATTACAGAAGACATGCAAAATATAAGCACACTTTTTTTATTATTATTAGATTCAACAGATATAAAATACTCAAATTAGTAAGTTTCTAAACAGCTTCTTAGTTTTGGTACTTCTTACAGGCTGGTAACAGATGGTTCTGGGTTGGAACTGGTCAGTGGACCACACACTGAGTAGTAGTATACTACATGACAACTTTTAGGGTTTCAGTAAAATTGTGGATGTCTGTGGGCCTGGAATATTGAGCCAGGGTGGGAGTCAAGATTAAGTTAAGTTTAAATAGGATACGAATACTTTGTAAGAGGCAATGATCCTAAAATGCATGTCTGCACAATTGCTAATGGATTATTTGTGGTTTTGTCATTTTGGAATCTTTTTTTTTTCCACTAAAGATCAGACTTTCCCAAAAGCAAAGTCCATGAATTCACTACATCAAAACCATCTGGAGCACTTGTAGGTGGGAGGAAGCAGATCCTAAGACCGATATAATCAGAATCTCTGGAAGTGGAGCCCCAGGAATTTGCATTTAAATTTAAATTAAGCCTCTCCTTCCCCCAAGTAATTCTTAACATATAGAGAATTATTGCTGTGAGAAATTTAGTTGTGTGTTTTAAACAAATGATGAAATGAAACAATTAACTATACTGTAATTTTTTCCTAGTTATATCAGAGGAAGAAAATGAACTGGGGCTCTTTTTAAAGTTTCAAGCAGAACGGGATACAACACAAGCTGGTAAAATGATGGATGCTACTGGCAAGGCACTCTGTTCTTCAGCCAAGCAAAGGTTTACTATGTTTTACATCATCCTTAAATCTATAGTCAAAATGATAGTTTTGACCTATGTTTCTAAATTTGCATATCTGTAAAGATTACTGATCATTCCAGTATAGAGTTAAAAGAGAGATACATTACAGCATATAATTGTTTTGATGCCTAACTCTTATTTATTTTGTATGTAAAAGAATTACTTAAAAATGGACATTGTAGGTTGCTTAATTCCTAGAAATAGGCTTTAAGCCTATATTTAAATTTCTTATGTGGTCTAATATAACAGGTACATACATATAAAAATATGTATATTTTAATTATTTTCTTTCTTGTTTTGGATACTGTACTATCTAGGAGTACATTAGAACTTTTCCTTCTCCTTTTTTTTTTTTTTAAGATTTTATTTATTTATTTGACAGAGAGAGACACAGCGAGAGAGGGAACACAAGCAGAGGGAGTGGGAGAGGGAGAAGCAGGTTTCCCACCGAGCAGGGAGCCCGATGCAGGGCTCGATCCCAGGACCCTGGGACCATGACCTGAGCCGAAGGCAGACACCTAATGACTGAGCCACCCAGGCACCCCTAGAACTTTTCTTCTTTTTAAGCAGAGAGCATTTTTTCTTAATTATTTGGCATTTATCATTTTTACAGATTTTTAAGATAAAGATACCTGTTGCAAAGAATCTCCTACATTTACTAAATACAGCCAAAATCTTTGCATTTTCAGAAGAAAAATAAAAACAGGTCTTATCAGACCTGTAATGACAAAGTATAACTTAAGTGGCTTTATTCTGAAACACCACATCAGTGCAAAAGCCCATCATTAAGGAACACTCAGTACAAGGCCCTTCAGTGCCACTAAGTCAAAAATGCAGACTAGAGGAGCTGGGTTTGATTTGTTTCTTAAATTCTTGATTTTTTTGTCCTCATCCTCAGCTGCTGAGAACTCAACACATTAGTTCTTCTAGCATTTTATCTGCTTTTCTATGCTTAGGTTTTACCTCAATTTGTCACATGAAAGGCTTTCTATTTATGGGATTATGCTTTGTGAATACAGGATCTCTTTTACCCATGGAACTCTTTTCTAAATGGCAGATTTACTTGGCAGGTTATTTATACATGGATTAACATCCCAAATGTTGCAAAAATAATATATTTCTTAAAATAAGAAAAGGGAGACAGACACATCATTATTAGCAATTCAGAGTTGGCTATATGATCTTTATTTGCTTTCTAAATAAAGTTCCTTAGGCATCTTAATAATTTCCTATTTTATAGACTCATTTTTTTTTTTTAAAGATTTTATTTATTTCACAGAGAGAGACACAGCGAGAGAGGGAACACAAGCAGGGGGAGTGGGAGAGGGAGAAACAGGCTCCCTATTGAGCAGAGAGCCCGATGCTTGATCCCAGGAGCCTGGGATCATGACCTGAGTCGAAGGCAGATGCTTAACGACCGAGCCACCCAGGCGCCCCTAGACTCATCTTGACAGCAGATATGCTTTATGGTTTTAAACCTTTGTTTTTACTTTGTTTTGTTTATGGGGTGTACATCCCTCTGGTTTTTACCTCTCTGCCATTAGATTGGCCCTGTTTACTCCTCTGTCTCGTCTTAAGCAAGAAGTAGAAACATTCAGTCAAAGGGCGGTATCTGATACCTTGATGACAATCAATCGTATGGAACAAGCGCGCACAGAATACAGAGGAGCCCTGCTGTGGATGAAAGATGTGTCCCAAGAACTGGACCCAGACACCCTAAAACAAATGGAAAAGTTCAGAAAAGTATGAAAATGCCTTCCCTTTCCTTTACTTGATAAACCTATTGAACTTACACAGAATAATTGAATCAAGATCATAAATTATCAGGCTATTTTTGAAACACATTATATTATAAATTCTTGGTTGCTTGGAGATCTTTGAAGTACAAAAGGTTATTACACTTTTTTTTTTAATTCTTTGAGTGACATCCCCACCCATCAACCTTTTCTATTAATTTTTTTTTTTAATCCCTCTCACAGTAGCTGTCACTACCCTTTAAATGTTGCTTCCCTGGACTTTGGGATTTGTTTGCAGGAGGGGGAAATAGTTTATTAATGAGGAAAAAATAATTTAAGTAAAAATTCAGGTAACTCGATTATTATAAGAAAAAGTGAAGATTATCAGATTCTTCTTCTGCTACAATACATAGTTTGACCACAGACCTTTAAAGTATGTATGGACTTACGTTTTTGCTAAACAAACTACTTATGAATTGTATCCCCTAAATTTACCATATATGAATAATAAAATTCACTCCTTCACTTCATAAATATTTTAGAGTACGTATAATACAAATCATATTTATTATTATTATTTAAAGATTTTATTTATCTATCTGACAGCGAGAGAGGAACACAAGCAGGGGGAGTGAGAGAGGGAGAAGCAGGCTTCCCGCGGAGCAGGGAGCCCGATGCGGGGCTCGATCCCAGGACCCTGGGATCATGACCTGAGCCGAAGGCAGACGCTTAACGACTGAGCCACTCAGGCGTCCCTAAATCATATTATTGATGGAGCCTCTCTACCAGCTGTATAGGCCACAGAAACCTGTTATTCTTTCCCCTTTATAGTCCATGACAATTAGAATACAATCCAAAGGAGTTTTCAGACAACATTGTGAATACATTAACGTCACTGAATTTTATATTTTTTAAATGGTTAAGTTTATATTATCTGAATTTCACCTAAATTTTAATAAAAAAAAGAATGGATTCTAAACTTATCTGGACCCAGATAGCCCTGCACAGTCTGGTTCCTGGTCCCTGTGCAGCCACATCTTGCACTTCCTATACTCTAGCCCTTTCCGTGCCCCAGGAAGGAATATGTTCTAGACTATTCCATATTGCTCTGCAAACATATTAAGCTCTTCACCCACCTCCCACACCCAGGACTTTTGTCCTTGCTTTTCTCTGAGCCTGGAATGATCCTGGCATGGCTCACTTATCATCTTTCTGTCCCAGTTCAAACATCTTGCATGAGCTCACCAAAGGCTTCCCTGATCATCTTACCAAAAGTAGTCATTTCTTTTCACTTACATGTTATCTTTGCAACTTGAGATTATCTTATGTATTTATTTACTACTGTTTTTTCCTGTGCCTCCCCACTCAGGGATGGTGAGAAAGAACATTGTTTTGTTCACCATAATATCCCGGTGCCTGGCACATAATAGATACCTTATAAATACTTGTTGAATGACTGAATAAGTATATTTAAAAGTTGAATATTCATGCCACTTGGTGACATATGACTTACCTTAAGTATAGGAAATATGATAGACCTATATTTAAATTTATTAATGTATCTCCATGATTCAGAATTATTATTACTGCTTCTCAACACTTTAATTATGTCCCCTTTCCATTCATTCTTCTATTAGCTAAGTATTATCCATCAATAGTTTTGGATATTTCTTTTTATTTGGAATCTGTGAGGTTTTTTTCTTCTTAACTATATACTTTCCATTTATCACTGCATACTTTCTCAGCATAAAGATACCTGCTGGAAAGAATCTCCTACAATTACTAAAAATAGCCAAAATCTTTACCATTAATCATGAAATAATAATACAAGGAAAGAGAATTAGTCTTCTTTTTTTACAATTTCATTTGTCTGAAAGTATGTATCATGAGCCTGTATGGTAATGTCTGTATTATCAGTAATAATAATAAATATTATTGTGGTTGCAGGTACAGATCCAAGTGAGAAATAGCAAAGCTTCTTTTGACAAGTTAAAGATGGACGTTTGTCAGAAAGTGGATTTACTTGGAGCTAGTCGCTGCAATATGTTATCTCACTCCCTCACTACCTACCAGGTACCCACCTCCATGGTCAGCATGCCCTTGCAGTAAAGATGAGTGGTGAGATTCCTTTTTAAAAGCTGTCTAAAGGGTATAAAAAATTGCATGATTAATCAGATTCCTTTGACTTTGAAAATTGACTTACTGAGGTTATGACAGAGAATCGTAGAATTCTAGACTGAAAAAGACCTTCGGGATTGCCAACTCCTGTATCTTCATGTTATTCCCCTTGGTGTCCTAGGAGAGGGAGACTTTGGGGCCTTCTAGGTTTGAGTGGGGGGTGTTGAGGCAGAATTCACAGCTCATTAACCCTGGTTCACCCAGAACTACTCCACTTTGAACTTCTACACAGTTTCATTTGAAGCAAAGATGCTGTGGCCCAATAGTTTAAAATGTTTCTGTCATTTTGTAGCTGAGGGAAATGAAACCTAGGAGAATTAAAGTAAATGACAATGTTGGGCTAAAAACCCAAGTTTTCCCATGCTGGGTCCCATGTTTTCATTCTGCCAAGTCACCGTCGCCCACCACTTTAACCTCAGCGGTCTCATCTGTGCTTCTGCTACCCCAGGTCACACATAAACAGCACGCAGTGAGTAAAGCAGATGTTAATTAGTAGCAGTGACTAATCTTAACATGTATTCATGAATGGCGAAATAGAATCAACTGTATTTACATAAGATAAGAATAATAAACTAAAGGGAATGGACATTCACTGGGCCTTGTAGGAAATCTACCTCTTTTGGTTCAGTACTGTGGAATTCAGGAGTCAAGAAAGGATGCACTTAAAAATAAAAGTATCTGCAAATCCATGTAGCATACACCTGAAACACAATAGCTATTAGTTCAGTTCTCCTTTATTCTCTCCACTCAGTCCACTTTGAATACGAACTTTGAAGCACCAAGGAAAGTGTCCAATTACTTGAGTTGGCTTGAGAACACATTTTTTTTTTTTTGGTCTTTCTTGTGCCCTAAATGAAAGACTAAATTTAGTGGTATATACTATTTTTCCCAATTAATAAAGGTTTATATATGCTTACCAACATAAAGATTTACACTATACCCCTAATACAAATATGGTATTTTTATGCTTTTAACATTTCTCTTTTGGACTCTTCAGAAGGTGTTCTAATCTACTAGCATTACTCTCTGGCTGACTCCAGTGTACATTCCAGTGCTGTATACAGATAGGCACATATATATGCTGAGAGATGCCAGTTCTTATGCAGAATTACTATTTACATTGCTTTCTGGTTCCTCAAACTTGGAAATTGATTTTACTTCCTAGTGCTTATTATTCAGCAACCATTCATCTACCTACACTAGTGAGGAAAAATAGCAGGGAAAAAAATCATAACTGTAGTGACAACCTTTCTTTTTCTGCAGAGGACACTGCTTGGATTCTGGGAGAAAACAGCCCGATTGATGTCCCAGATCCATGGGGCCTGTACTGGTTTCCATCCATATGATTTTGTAGCTCTCAAGGTACATTTCTTTCCATGCTCTTTTGTTAGATATATTATACTTCATTTGGATATTGAAACTATTTTGTGCTAAACCTAACTTTGAATTTACAAAATATTGGGAAACATTTTTCTACACTCCTTCTACCAGTCATTTTTCTGTACTTCCCTGATTCCAAGTGCTACCAGCAACACTAAACAAATATGAGAATACTGCTGGTGGGCTCAAGATATTGGGTGGGGGTTGGCGGGGAGTAAAAGAGCGAGCAAGAGAAAAGAAAATTAAAATGCAAACGAGATAAAAAGTTATGGAAAAGAAAAACTTCGGAGGAATAAGCAATGGAAAATGGTCATTGGTTTTCAAAAACAACCAGAGTACCTACCTGACAGTTTTAGAAGTTAAAGAAAAATTTCCTAGCTTTACTTTTATACTCATGTTGTAGATGTGATTCATGGTGCAAAAATTATGGGTGATTCCAGCTTAAGAGACTACTGTATTATATTAGATCAGCTCTTTCTGTAATGCCTACATGTAAAAGGTACTCTCAGGTTTTTAACATTTGCATATCTTCCTGTCAATCTTCTTTGCATATGGCTTATCTAGCAGAGTCACACCATGGTAATCATTTCTTTAATTCAGGTAGGCTAGGTTTCAGTGCCTTTGAACTTACCATTCTGCCTTGTTTTAAATAGAGCTTGAAAATGTTATTGTTGAGATTACTCAAACTAGATGTGTTAATCTGTGATAGATTCATATCTTGCACCTGTATATTCCTGGGGCTTGGTGTTGATTTTTAGGTCATGTTCTGACATAGCATCTTCCAGTCTAATAGATACCCTTGTATTAGTCTTTATGTTTTTTTGTTGTGTGTATGTTTTGGTTTTTTATTTTTTTCTATATCAGTGTTTTACTGGATAGCATACTGTGTTTTTAGGCAAATTTAATATCTAATTTCTGTTCAGATGAAGTTGAAAATCTTTAGCCATATTTAGAGCATTGCAGTCAAAGCCAGAAACACAGTGTGTCTTCCTTGGCATATGACAGACTTGTAAACCCTGTGGCTAGCCCATGTCACAGGCTATATGGCTGCCATAGGCACCAGGATAAACAGGGACACAGGGCTAAGTTCAATTACATTAGCATATATTTCCCATATCTCTCACTCTCTAGTCTCCATAATTATCCCTATTTTGTTCTTTAAAAAAATTTTTTTAAAAGATTTTATTTATTTATTTGACAGAGAGAGACAGCGAGAGCAGGAACACAAGCAGGGGGAGTGGGGGAGGGAGAAGCAGGCTTCCCGCTGAGCAGGGAGCCCGATGCGGGGCTCGATCCCAGGACCCTGGGATCATGACCTGGGCCGAAGGCAGACGCTTAACGACTGAGCCACCCAGGCGCCCCTGTTCTTTAAAATTTTTATTCTCTAAAATTTTTATTCTCATTTTGTTTGCACAAAGAGAGAAACAGATTCCATCTACTTAACGTTGAATTTCTTGTCCTTAGCAACTACAAGACACTCCAAGCAAGCTTACTGAAGACCACAAAGAACAAATAGAAAACAATTCTCTCACTGAAAACCTCAATAAGTAAGCAGGCAGAAGTATGGTGTTATGGATAATGATACATGATATATGATATATTTGGAAACTGTGGATACTGATACAGAATATATTTGGAAAGAGTTGTTTCTTTTCTGACTTCCTGAATATTTATTTCTATGTCATTTTTCCAATTAGTATTTTTAAGGGTTTTTTTTTTTTAAGTGAGCTCTGTGCCCAACATGGGGCTTGAACTCACGAGATCAAGAATCAGGTGCTCTACCGACTGAGCCAGCCAGGTGCCCCATTTTTCCAGTTAATAGTAAACATTTGTTTTGAAGCCTTATTTTTCCCCCTATTTTAAACATAGCAGGCAAAGTTGATGATAAGAGTACAGAACAGATTGGAGTGATAACTCCAAATTCTATAGTTTGGGAGAGTGAGCTTTGTAGTAAGAGCCTCTACCTAGTGAATCCCAGAAGGGCCAGCTTGAAAGAGAAAGGGACAAGTGCCAGCAGCTATGAAACAGAAGCTATTGAAAATCTGTCTCTAGAGCAACACAAATGGGACTGGGGCTGGTTACATGAAAATGGGGGTTCTTGCTATGCACATCCTTTATGTTGCCTCTTTCCATTTTATTATATCGTACCTTTGTTTTCCTTTCAGAGCTGCCACTTCTCATTTTAACTAGATTGCACTGAGTGTAGTAACAAACCCAGAAATAAGACTTGAACTGTGACAAACCATATATTGCTGAGTGGAAGGTGATTCAGGATATAAGCATGTCCCTCTTTTCTCTCTGGGGAAATCCAAACAAATATTTTGGCTACTTTGAATATATAAACAATTTAGATGTAGATTAATCAAATGTGTAGTTATAAATGAAACTTATACATTGACATTTACAATCCTATGTTACATGAAATACATTCATTTAGTAAATATTTTCCATTATCACATTTCATGTAAGTTTTATTTAAAATCCTCTCATGCATCTTCAGCATTATGAGAACTACCTTTTGAGTTAACCCAGAGTCCAAAGCACTTTACTTTCTCTTCCATCTAAGTTGTTTAAAAAGCCATGTATATATGCTGTCATTGGAAATTTCATTCCAAGTTATTAGTATCTATTTGCTCTGTAGGTTTATTTCTGTGTTTTTTGCAAATAAATACTGTATAGGTTTCCCCTGCTATCTGAAAGTGAGGGGTCCTAATGAAATATTTCGTAAGCCGGTACAGTATAAGGCAAAGAAGCAATTACCATTAATTTTTGTGAAAAATTTTTTGAGTATTCCTAGACCCAAAAAATGACCTCTGTTAGGTTTTTCTGACACCCTAGCACACATCTTGCTAACGTATGCACAAAATAAATGGAGATAAAGCACAGATGTGCACAGACACAGTTCAGAGATGTAGTGGCTTAGCGCGGAGATGCCGAGTGTCGTTCCCAGGGAAGGAGCTTGGTGGTGCTGCTGTCACTGCTCAGTGTGCACACTGCCTCTAAACAAACACTTAATGCTGTTTTTGCTTTTTGCCTTTTTTGTAAAAGTGAAAATCCCCTTTGGGCTTCTTTCAGTCAGCAAAGGTGGGTACGAACGTAGGTCTTCTGTAGAAGCATAATGCAAGCTTTTGAAAAGCAGGGGATTACCTGTATTGCTTTTTACGTATCTTTAAAGATTTATTAAAAACAGCCTCTAATACTAGAATTGCGAGGTTACACCCCAGGAATAATGCCTAAATCAACTTCTTTGTCAAATTTTTTATTGCACATGGATGATATAAATATCCAAAGTTAGTACTGACTGAGAATATTTTAGGCAAATGTATCTTCTTTTGCAAACATCACTTTGCTGTTCAAAATAGAGTACTCCATTTTTCCTGCAATTCTTCATTCCCTCTATTTAGATCCCAAGTATTATTGAGCAAATGCTTCAGTGCTTGAAAACTAAACCTCATACTCCATGACTTTGGTGACAGATGTTCTCTATGATGTGGTACTTAGCATGGTGCCTATAATACTGAACACAGTACCTGGTGTTTCATCGGTACTCAGTAACTGTTGTTGAAAGAATAAGGGATGAAGGATTATTTTCATAGTCTATGTAGATCTAGAGAAGAAGTGACATTTGTCTCAGATTTTAGATCTATCTACAAGACAACTATTTTATATGTCATCTCAGTTAAAAATATTTTTAACCATATACAACTGCAGAATATGAGTCCCAAGTATATTTTAACCAAAATCTTTGCGTTTTTTGGTTTTACTTTAGGTTAGTTTTGTCAGATGAGGAAGTGAGCTTGGGAAATGAACCAGGTAAGATGGTAAATTCATTAAAATGTGAAATGATCACATTTGAAATGTCAAACAGTTTGTCACAACCTTTTTTTCTTTTTTAAAGATTTTATTTATTTATTTGACACAGAGAGAGAGATAGCGAGAGCAGGGAACACAAGCAGGGGGAGTGGGAGAGGGAGAAGCAGACTTCCCGCGGAGCAGAGAGCCCAATGTGGGGCTCGATCCCAGGACGCTGGGATCATGACCTGAGCCAAAGGCAGACGCTTAACGACTGAGTCACCCAGGTGCCCCATCACAACCTTTTAAAACAGATTGTATTAATATCCATTCATTTAAAAAACATGTTAAGTCAATTTATAAATCTCTTCTATATAAACACTTTTGAGTTAGATTTCTTTTCCCCCCAGCTTTACTGAGTTATAATTGATACACAACACTATAAGTTTAAGGTGTACAGTGTGAAGATTTGATATATGTACATATTGCTAAATGATTATCACTATAAACGTAGTTAATACATGCATCACCTTACATAGTTACTATGTATCTTTTGGCGGCAAGAACATTTAAAATTTATTCTCTTAGCAACTGTCAAGTATAAAATACAGTATTGTTAACTATAGTCACCATGCTATACATTAGATTCCCAGAACTTAATCATCTTTAGCTTAAGAACTTAAACATCTTTAGAAGTTTATACCCTATGACCAAATTTCACCGTTTTTCCTGCCTCCCAGGCCCTAGTAACCACCAATATACTTTCTCTTTCTGAGTTTGACTTTTTAAGATGTAACATTTAAGTGAGATCATATAGTATTTGTCTTTCTCTCATTTATTTCACTTAGTGTAATGTCCTCCAGACTCATCCATGTTATTGCAAATAGTAGGATTTCCTTTTTTTATGAGTAAATAATATTCAATTCTATTCTATTCTATATATGTATATATATATAACATTTTCTTTATCCATTTATCTGTGATGGACATTTCAGTTGTTTCCATGTCTTGGCCATTGTAAATAATAGTGCAATGAACATGGGGATGCAGATACCTCTTTAAGATAGTAATTTTATTTCCTTTGGATATATGTACCCAGAAGTGGAAGTGCTGGAGCATATGGTAGTTCTGTTTTTAATTTTTTGAGGAACCTCCATACTGCTTTCCATAATGGCTACACCAATTTACATTCCCACCAACAGGGCACAAGTGTTCCCTTTTCTCCACATCCTATCCCACATTTGCTATCTCTTGTCTTTTTGATACTAGCATTCTAACAAGTGTGAGGTGATAGCTCACTGTGGTTTAGATTTCTATTTCCCTGATGAGTGGTGTTGTGTATGTGTTGTGTATATGTCTTCTTTGGTTGGAAAAATGTGTATCTAAGTTCTTTGCCCATTTTTAATCAGGTTATTTTGTTTTTGCTAGTAAGTTATGAGTTCCTTACAGATTTTGGATAGGAACCCCTTATCATATAGATGATTGGGTTTGTGTGTGGCCAGTGTGATTGGGTTTTTTGATTGTTGATTGTTTTGTTATTTTTTTGCTGTGCAGAGGATTTTTAGTTTGATGTAGTCTTCTTTATTTTTGCTTTTGTTTCTTGTGCTTTTGGTGTCCAATGCAAAAAAATCATTGCCAACACCAACGTCAGGGAGTTTTTTCCCTAGTATTTTTTTTTTTAATTGAAGTATAGTTAACATGTATTAGTTTCAGGTATTGGGGGCGCCTGGATGGCTCAGTCAGTTAAGCATCTGCCTTTGACTCAGGTCAAGATCCCAGGTTCCTGAGATTGAGCCCTGCTCAGTGGGGAGCCTGCTTCTCCTGGGCTCTCTCTGCCTGCCACTGTCCCTGCTTGTTCTCTCTCTCTTTCTCTGTCAAATAAATAAAAGTTTATATTAGTTTCAGGTACAGAACACAGAGATTTGACAGTTATGGACATTACAAAATGTTCACCATGATAAGTGTAGTCACCATCTGTCATCCTGCAAAGTTATTACAATATTACTGTTTGTATTCCCTGTGCTGTACTTCCCATTCTCGTGATTTATCTATTTTATGACTGGAAGTTTGTACTGGTTATGTATGTTGCCTCTGCCTCCACCCCACTCTGCTGTGGCGACCATTGGTTCTCTATATTTGTGTGTGTTTCTTTTTGTTGTTGTTTGTTTTGTTTTGCTTTTTTTTTTTTAGAGTCCAGATATAAGGGCAATTATATGGTATTTGTCTTTCTCTGACTTGTTTCACTTAGCGTAATACCTTCTAGGTCCATCATGTCATGAATGGCAAGATTTCATTCTTTTATATGATTGAGTAATTCTGTATGCATTCATGATCTATATTTATAACATCCTATTTTAAGCTGATAAGAACTTCAAAAGCATATGGAAACTCTACACTTTCCTCCCCCTGACATTTTAGGTTATTAATGTTATCATTTACATCTTTTTTATTGTGTTTCCAGTAACAAATTATTGTAGTTATATTTTTAATGTTTGTTTTTTTAACTTTTAAACTAGAATTGAAAGTGATTTATGCACCACTCTTCCAATATTATAGAATCTGACTTTGAGTATATATTTACCTTTACTGATGAGTTGTACACATTTGTGCAGTTTTGGAGGTTATTTAACATCCTTTCATTTCAGCTTGTAGAATACCCTTTAGCCTTCCTTGTAAGGGAGGTCTGGTGGTGATGAATTTTCTCAACTTTCATTTGTTTGGGGAGGGCTTTCTCTCTCTTTTCTTTCTGAAGGACAGCTTTGCCGGGTATAGTATTCTTCATTGAGTTTTTTCTTTCAGTATTTTGAATATATCATACTGCTCTCTCCTGGCCTACAAAGTTTCTCCTGAGAAATCTGCTTACAGTCTTATAGGGGCTCCCTCATACGTGAGAAGTCACTTTTCTCTTGCTGCTTTAAAAATTCTTTGACTTTTGACAATATGATTACAATGTGCTGATGTATCTGACTGGACAAAGCTGTTGCTCATGCTCTGAGGTTGGGGGAGGCCCACTGGCTGCATTTTGTGTTTAAGTGGTGCTGTTGGCTGGGATCCCTGGGAAGGGGCTGTGCTCTGAGGTCAGGCAGGGTCACTAGCTGGGCTTCACAGTCATGTCTGATCAAATGATGCCACTGCCAAGCCTCTTTTTTCAGGCGGGGCTTCATGGTCTGATATGGCCTCAGCCTGTGCTTTGCAACCCGCAGGACTGCAGAGGCTGGGTTCTAAATCAGGTGGGACGGTGGCTGTGCTCTGCTGTCGGGCAAGATCGCCGGCCATACTTCCTAGCTGAGTGGGCCTCGTGCTTTACTGCATGATTGGGCAGAGCTTGAGACTGTGTTTTACAACTGAGTGGGATCCCTGACGGGGCTCCCTGCTTGGGTGAGACTGCAGGCTGTGCTCAGCAATTGAGCATGGCCATCCATGTGGCTTCAGTGCCAGGCAGGGCTATAGACTGGAGTTTGCACTGTGATGCTCCCCGGGGTCACGGAGGGCTTCCTGGTGAGCTAGGCAGGAGGTTATGCCTCATACTCGGCTGGGGCTACTGACTTGTTTCTCTTTCTGGTTGGGTGGTAGGATATGCTCTGTAACTTCCCAGGGTCTCAATCCAGGCTTCCTGGTCAGGTGGGACTGGAGGCTATACTCAGCAATGAGTTAGCTTTCTAGCAGTACCTCATTAGAAGGTCTACTTACTTTCTTTAGGGAATTTTGATTTTCTCTAAGATAAGGGCTTTTAATGTAGACATTTATTTCACAGGGTGGTATGATTAAGTTTCAAGCTTTTCCTCATACTTCAATACATGTTATTTTTTTTAATAAATACATATTATGTATACAATCAGTATGTATTCAATCAGTGCAGCTTTGGAGCCAGAAAAATCAGGGTTTGAATGCCAGCTTTTAAAAACAAGTCATTTACCTCTCTCATTTTTCTCATCTGAAATATGAGTCATATACTCCTGCCTTACAGAGATATTAACACTAGAGATACTTATAAACTACATAAACTACACGATAGGTGTACTGTTAATGCAAGAGGCATTTTTAAATGTACACACAGATACAGACCATGTTGATAAACCATAATAATCATGGACTTGTATATCTAACATAGCTTCAAGTATATGTTCAAAAGGTTAGCTTCTTGTGCATATATAATCCCATGCTCTAGTAGAGAGCATATTTTTAAAAGGCCCAGATGAAATATAATGGATATTGTTGTAGTTTCACCATTCATTTGTAGCATTATTCAATCTTTAAAAACTGCTGTATCAGTAATTATGTCTACTTTTTAAAAATTTATTTTTTTAAAGATTTTATTTATTTATTTGAAAGAGACAAAGTGAGAGAAGGAACACAAGCAGGGGGAGTGGGAGAGAGAGAAGCAGGCTTCCCGCAGAGCAGGGAGCCCGATGTGAGGCTCAATCCCAGGACCCTGGGACCATGACCTGAGCCAAAGGCAGACGCTTAACGACTGAGGCGCCCCATGTCTACTTTTTTTTTTTTAAGATTTTATTTATTTATCTATTTGAGAGAGAGAGAGAAAGAGCACAAGTGGGAGGAGGGGCAGAGGGAGAGGGGGAGGGAGAATCCCAAGCAGACTACTCAATGAGCTTGGAGCCTAATGCAGGGCTCAGTCTCACAACCCTGAGATCATGACCTGAGCCAAAATCAAGAGTCAGATGCTCAACCGACTGAGCTATCCAGGTGCCCCGTTATGTCTACTTTTTATTTCCAAATATTTATTTGTTCCTTCGCTCTTTTTTTCTTAATCAATCTTGCTAAAGGTTTATTTATTCTTTCAACAAATCAGCTTTTGGTTTTGTTAAACCTGTCTATTGAATCTTTCTGTTTCATTAATTTTTAGTTTTTTTAAGGCTAAAAATTTCCCTTTTTCTGTATCCCACAAGGTGTTTTTTTTTTTTTTTTTTTGACACAGAGAGAGAGAGAGCACAAGCAGGGGGAGTGGCAGGCAGAGGGGGAGGGAGGCTCCCCGCTGAGCAAGGAGCCCGATGCGGGGCTCGATCCCAGGACCCTGAGATCATGACCTGAGCCAAAGGCAGCCGTTTAACCAACCGAGCCACCCAGGCACCCCTCCCACAGGTTTTTTTTTAAAAAGCTTTATTGAGGTATATTTTCTTTATCATAAAACTCATTCAGTTGTATATGTCAGTAATTTTTAGTTACTATGGAGCATTGCAACCATCTCTGTTAAGTCAGATTTAGAACATTTTCGTCCCCTCAGTAATAAGATCCCTCACACCCGTTTGCTGTAATCCCCATTTTCACTCCTAATCCTTTTTTGGACGTTTCATATAGCTAGAATCATGTGTTCTTCTTGTGTCTGATTTTTTTCACTTCATATAACACTTCTGAGCTTCATCCATGACACAACTTGTGTTGGTACTTCCTTTTTATTGCTTAATCCATTGTATGGATGTCCATAAACTTTGATATATAGTATTTTCATTATAATCTGGTTTAAATTGTTTTAAACTTTTCATTATATCTTCTGTCATCTATGGCCATGAGTGATTTTAAATTGTTTCTGAAATTGCCAAATTAAGGAGATACTGAAATTAATCTGTCATTGATTTTTAAACTTAAACCATTATGGTCAGAGAATGTAACCTTGTCATACTGATTCTTTAAATTATTGGGACACTCTCTATAGACTAAGAAGTGGACGAATTTTCTAAATATTCCATATGCTTGATGTGTTTTCTAACTGTTGAATGCAGGAGCCTATATAGGTATTACATCAAGCTAATTATTTGTGCTGCTTTAAGTCTTTTGTATCTTTACTAATTTTTAATTTACTTGATGTATCAATAATTGAGAAATGTGTTTTGAAATCTCTGCTATTGAAGTGGATTTTCATTCTTCCTGTAGTTTTTCACTTCATATACTTTGAAGATTTTGGAGTGATAGTTGCATATAAGTTTAAATGTTTTTTTAAAGATTTTACTTATTTAATCCACTTGTTTTTTTAAAAGATTTTATTTATTTGAGGGACAGAGAGAGCATGCAAGCAAGAGAACACAAGCAGGAGGAGCAGCAGAGAGAGAAGGAGAAGCAGAGCTCCTGCTGAGCAGGGATTCCCAATATGGGGCTTGATCCCAGGACCCTTAGATCGTGACCCGAGCTGAAGGCAGCCACCTAACCGACTGAGCCACCCAGGAGCCCCTTATTTATTTATTTTAGAGAGAGAGAGAGAGAGGGAGCACAAGTGGGGGGTAGGGGCAGAGAGAGAGAGAATCTCAAGAAGACTCTGTGCTGAGCACAGAGCCTAACACAGGGCCCAAACTCACAACCCTGAGATCATGACCTGAGCTGAAACCAAGAGTTGGTCACTCAACTGACTGAGCCACCCAGGTGCTCCAGTTTAGAATTCTTATATCTCTTTAGCAAATTAATCTGTTATTAATATAATGACCCCTTCTGTCCCTAATACTACTTCTTGGTTTATAGTTTCCTTTGTATGACATTAGCTTAGCTTAAGTAGTTTTATTTTTGTTAGTATTTGCTTTGTATACCGTTTTCTGCACTTTTACTTTCAACTTTCCCATGTTCTTATATCTTAGGGTGTGTCTCTTATAAATTAAGCTGAATTTTTTTTAAAGGCCCCATATATCAGTTTGTCATTCCTTTGTTTGATGAATTTAGTCCATTTACATTTATCATCATGATTTATATTTGGATTTGTATTTTCTGTTTTCTCTTTGTTTTGTTCTTCCACCCCATTATTTTGTCCCCTGTTTTGCCTTATTTTGGATTGATTAAGGTTTTTTCATTTGTTATTAAAGATTTCTTAGTCCTTTTTCCCATGTACTAGTTTGGAAGTTACACATCTTATTTCTGTTTTTGGTGATTTCCCTTGAATTTGATCATGCATACTTTAACCCACTGAGCCACCCAGGTGCCCATATAATGCATACTTGAAATAAAGGCTAGGTTTATGACTATCTCAGTATTCCCAAAATATTACAAAGATCTTAAACTAAACCCAGTCACTCCCATCTCACTTCACCAACTATTATTCTTCAATGTTTTATTTCTCTTTTTGTGATCTCCCACAAATCAATAAAAAGTATTTTTTTATGAAGAAATGTTATTTATATATTGCCAGTATTTTTCCTTTGTTACTATTCATATATTTCAGATCTTCATTGTGATCTCATTTTCCTTTTCTGTAACTAAAGATGCCATCGTGGTGAACTTTGACTTATGTTTGTCTGGAAATAATTGTTATTTCTCATTTTTGAAAGACAGTTTTGCTCAGTAAACAATTTTAGGTTGGTTGGTATTTTCTTTCACCATTTTGTGAATATTGTATTGTTTTCTGCTTTCCCTGGGCTGTTGAGAAATCTTCTGTTAGTCTAATTATTTAGTGAATTTGGTTTTTCTTTCTGGGTGCTTTTAGGATATGCTGTTTGTTTTTGGTGTTCTTGCTGTTTCAGTACAATGTGTCTAAATGTGCAGAGTTTTTTTTGTTTTTTCATCTTTCATAGTATAAGTTGTATTTCCTGTATCTGTGTCTTTTACCAGTTCTGGAAAATGTTCAACCATTATCTTTTTTTTTCTTATATGATAAATATGCACACCTCCACCATTATCTTTTAAAATATTGCTTCTCCTCTGTTTTCTCTATTTCCTCCTCTGGAACCTCAGTAAACTTATGTTGGACTTTTCATTCATCTTTCATATCTTTCGTCCTCTCTTTCATGTTTTCCATCTCCTTTCCTTCTGTTCTTCAGGTCTAGGTAAATTCTTCAGGTCTGTTTTTCACTGATTTTCTCTTCTTGCATTTAATCTGTTTAATCTATATGAGTTTCCCACCTCCCCAGCAAGCTTACTTTTTATTTCTAAGAGTCCTATTTGTTTATTTTACAAGTCTGTGCCTCGTTGGTTTTTATAGTATTTTGTTCTTTCTCACCTTTTGTCTCATATCTATATCTAAAAATACACATATTTGAAGTCCTTGGTCGGGTGTCTTTATTATTTATTGGTTTCTCTCAATTTGGTTAGGTGTCTGACTCCTAATTTTGCCTTAGGTCGTGTTTTCGGGGCCATGGGATTGAGCCCTATGTTAGGCTCCGTGCTTAGCAGAGTCTGCTTCTCTCCCTCTGCCCCTCCCCACACACTCATACGCTCTCTCTCTTTTAAAGAAATAAATAAATCTTAAAAGAAAGAAAGAAAACCAAACCCCATGTAAGTACCAAAAGCAATGTGGAGTAAAGCAGATCATTATTAAAGGTTTCTGGGGAAGAGAGAGGAGGGAGATTAACCTGTGTCTTATACAGCAACATCTCCTTAAAGATCCTTTAGTACCTCTCCATTCCCCAAACTCTGTTTCTGTAGCTTACCAAAATTTCCATGGCGTGTGACTGTCTGTCACCCATTCCTTCCCTGCCCTCAAACTCTTATTCTCCTCTTCAGTTCCTTTTCTAGCCACCTCCAGAATCTCTTTCCCATACTCAGATTTTTCCAAAGTTCAACTGAAATCTTTACTGATAGTCTGTTTTTTTATCCTTTGTAGTTTTAAACCATCTTTATACTATTTGAACTTAATTTATCCTTTGCTTCTTTATCTTAAAGCTAAATAACACTGAATTCCTTATACCTTTCTTTTGATTTTGGTTTTCTTTTGATTGCTTTAGCTGACTTAACTTTTTCCATTTTCTTTTGTAGTATCCCAAATTGAGCATCAAATTTTAAGAAGAGTGTAGTAGAGATATTACTACCTTGTCTTTAGATGTATTACACCCTCTAAGCTCACTATACAGCAACACGATTCATGTTTTACATAGGAGACATTTACATTTCATTATCTCTTTATAAAGTATCCTTGATAATAGTTAAAGATGTCAAAATCTCGGGCTTTTTGTTTTTGTTTTTCTTTGCTTTTTTTTTCTGGTCTATGTGTTTATACTGGGTTGTAAATGAGGTACAGGTAAATTATGTGGGCAACTGGATCCCAAATTAATGATAGGGCATAATTTGTCTCAGTATACACCCCAAACTTGGAGATTTTTTTTTTTTAAACAATTTTTTTTTGCCTGGGGAGCTTTGGGAGTATGCTGTCTTTTAGCACTTATGTTTGATCTTTCCCTTCACATGAAATTACTCTCACTTTGGTGGAGATGAGGAATGCAGAGAAGCTGCTTACAACTATGCACATAAAATAAGTATCTATTGTGCAGAGACACGGAGATCAAGCAGAATAAAACATAAAATGGACTTTCAGAGAATACAGAATTAGACACAAGTCCACCAGGGAAGGGATAGGCTTCTGAATGTGAAAACTTTTTTTTAATTGAGGTATAAATGACATACTAGTTTCAGATTTGCAACATAATGATTTGATATTTGTATATAATGTGGAAGGATCCCCACAATAAGTCTAGTTAATACCCATCACCATACACAGAAAATTGTTTTCTTGTGATGAGAACTTTTAAGATTTACTTATTCAGCAACTTTCAAATATGCAATACAGTATTATTAACTAGTCACCATGCTGTATTACATACCTGTTATTCATTTTATAACCAGAAGTTTATACCTTTTGACCCCTTTTACCTATTTTGCCCACCCCCCCCCATCCCCAGCCTTTGGCAACCACCAAATCTGGTCTGTCTGTGAGCTTGGTTTTTGTTTGTCTTTTTGTTTTTTAAATTCTACATATAAGCAAGATCATACAGTATTTGTCTTTCTCTGTCTTATTTCACATGGCATAATATCTATGAGGTCCATCCATGTTGTTAAAAATGGCAAGATTTCATTTTTTTAATGGCTGATTAATATTCCATTGTGTGTGTGTGTATATACATTTTCTTTACCCATTTATCCATTGATGGACACTTAGGTTGTTTCCATGTCTTGGTTATTGTAAATAATACCACAGTGAACATGGGGGTGCATATATCTTTTCGAGGTAGTGGTTTTTGGTTTTTTTGTTTGTGTGGTTTTTTTTGTTTTTTCAGATAAAATACCCAGAAGCGGTATTGCTGGATCATTTGGTGGTTCTATTTTTAATTTTGGGGGGAACCTCCATACTGTTTTCCATAGTAGCTGTACCAATTTACATGGAATGTGAAAACTTTTAATTTTCAAGGGGACATAGATGTAACAAAGGACCTGAATACCTATGGGTATTATAAAGTTATTTGTGTGTGTATACACACAAACACACACACATATATATATAAATTATATATATTGTATTACAGATCTTTCTCAACTTTAGATGGGGTTACGTCCTGATAAACCCATTGTAAATTGAAAATATCATTAAGTTGAACACCTGAAACTAATACAACACCTGTATGTTAACTATACTGGAATTAAAATAAAAAAAATTTTTTAATCAAAAAAATAAAAAAGGTATTTTCTTTCTATACCAAAAAAAAAAGCAAATAATCATAAGTCGAGATGCATTTACTATATCTAACATAAGAACATCATAGCTTATCTTGGCCTCTGTTAAACGTGCTCAGACACTTACATTGGCCTGCAGGTGGGCAAAATGATCTAACACAAAGCCTATTTTATAATTAAGTATTGAATATCTCATGTAATTTATTGAATGCTGAAACTGAAAACAATGTTTTTATGGGTACGGCAGGTTGTAGGTGTATTAGTTGTTTATCCTGTGAGCACATGGCTGACTGGGAGCTGTGGCTTGTTGCTGCTGCCCAGCATCACAAGAGAGTATTGTATTCTCACTAGCCTGGGAAAATATCAAATTCAAAATCTGAAGCACAGTTTCTAGTGAATGTGTATCTCTTTTGTGTCATTATAAAGTCAAAAAATTGTAAGTCAAACCAGTATAAGTAGGGGACTGTCTATGCACACAAATACACATGTATATACACATACACACAAATGTGATTTTTTTAAAGTAATTCTTTAAATTTTTACATCTCCATTTTATATGTATTATAAATTGATTTGGTCAATTGCACACTTAGGCCGAATTATTATTTTTAATATGAAAGAGTGATTTTTATTTATTTATTTATTTAAGATTTTATTTATTTATTTGACAGAGAGAGACACAATGAGAGAGGGAACCACAAGCAGGGGGAGTGGGAGAGGGAGAAGCAGGCTTCCCACCGAGCAGGGAGCCTGACACAGGGCTTGACCCCAGGACCCTGGGATCATGATCCAAGCCAAAGGCAGATGCATAACGACTGAGCCACCCAGGCGCCCCTAGGCTGAATTATTATAAAATATTACAGTAAATAAGCATGCTAGATTTCTCCTTATCTAGCTTATCATTTATGTGCTTTTGTTTCAGCAGCCGAAGATCACGAGGAAAAACATTTTCAAATAAGAGAATTTGGAGCACCTCAGTTTTCTAATTCTGAAAATGGTAAGAAATTATAATTTCATTATATATGGATAATTTATTATTTAAAATTCTTTAGTTTTAATTTAATAATTATTTCCTTAACATTAAAACCTGTATAGGTCTCTACACAGGAATACAACCCTTTATTTCTATTTTGTAGCACATCACAATGGAAATGAAGTCATTATTTGTTTTATATGTTTGGGCCCTTGTCCAAATGTATCTGTGTAACTGTGAGGACTGGTGGGACAGTGTCTGTCTCCGTCTGGTGTACCTCCACCATCCAGCAGTTGTAGACACTCAGTAAATACTATTTTGAATATCTTTCCCAATCACTTATGTTGCAAATATTTTCTCCCACTTTGTCACTTGTCTTTTGACTTTTCATGTAGTTGTTTCTTGCATGTAAATTTTAAAACTAATTTTATGTAGTAAATTTATTAATCTTTTCTTTTATTGGATCTTGATTTTTGTCATATGCAAAACCCAGGTTAGAAGAGTTCATTTATGCTGTTTTCTAGTATTTGTATACTTTTATTTTTTACATTTAGATCTCCAATTCACTTGGAGTTTATTTAGCCATATGGTACTAGCAGTGGCTTAAATGTTATCATTTTGCAAGTGGGCATCCTTTTATTATCATTTTTTTAAATGCTATCTTTGCCATAGGAATTTGAGATAACTTCCAATCATATACGAGGTTTCTATATGTACTTGGGTCTGTTTCTGGACTTTCTTTATATTTCATTGATGCATGCATGCGCCAGTGCCATGTGGTTTTAATTACAGAAACTTTCTTTTTTGTTTTTATATCCGGGAGGGCTAGTATCCTTTTCATCATTTTCTTAGCTGTTCTTGCATGTTTATTTTTCAATAGAAACTTTATATCATATTGTCTAGCTCCATAAAAAGGCTCATTGTTACCTTTATGGTGATCACATTAAATGTGAAAAACTGACAGCCTGATGGTGCTTAGACATCCTGACCAGAAACAAGGGACATTTTTCTATTTGTTAAAATTTCCTTGTATATCTTTTATATGGTTTTTTTCATAGAGGATTTGAGCAGTTCTTATTATTTCTAAGTATTTTATTTTTTTGTTGCCATTATAAGTGAGGTTTTCTTTTCATATGTATATTTATATTTCTTTTCATATACATATATATGTATATATGTGTCTTATATACATATATATGTGTAATATATATCTATTTTAAGTAATCTTTATGCCCAACGTTGGGCTCGAACTCACGATCATGAGATCAAGAGTCGCATGTTGTGTACCAACTGAGGCAGCCAGGTGCCCCTTTACCATTGTATTTTTAACTGGTTATTATTTTGTGTATATAATTGGTATTGATTTTTTGCATGTTAATATTATATGCTGCTACCTTGCTGAATTTTTTTAGTTTGAGTTAGTTTTATCATTGATTGTCTAGGGTTTTCCAGGTATACCAACATGTCATTTGCAAATAAGAGATAACCCTGTTCTTTCTTTACCAATTCTTGTTACTGTAATTGATTTCTTTGGTTTAATTGCATTAGTTACTACCTCCAGAACAATGTTAAATAGTGGTGGGCATTTCCTGATTTTAGTGCAAGTTCCTATAATGTTTCTGAATTAATTAGGATGTTGGTTTTTGATATGCGGTATATGTTTTGTCAAGTTAAAGAAGTATCCATACATTTCTAATTTCTGAAGAGTTTTTATTAGGAATGGTTGTTGAATTTTGCCAACAGCTTTTTCAGTATCTATGCCAGCAATTATTTGATTTTTCTTCTTAACTGTATTAATATGATGAGCTGTATTAATAGGTTTCCTGATATTACACCATCTTTGCATTCCAGTTATAAGTCCCACTTTGTCACTGTGCATTAATTTGTTGATATTTTATTTACTATTTTTGCATTGCTGTTGATTTCCCTGTGAAAACATTTAGGCCTGGTACTTTTTTGTGTTTTCTTCTCTATAGAAATTGTATCAAAAAAATAGATTTTTAAAATTTTGTGTTTCAAGAAGCATAATTAAGAAAATAAGATGACTGGGATAAATATTTATGGAAATTGGTCTATTTAATCTTTTTATATGCACTGGGATCAATTTTAGTAAATTTTATTTTTCTAAATAAAAATTTAGAAAATTTTTATTTTGTCTAGATTGTCAGATTTATTTGCATAGACTTGTGTAAAATCTCTTGATTTTTTTAAGAGCTTTATTGAGATGTAAGTTTAAAAAATTACCTATTCTAGGGGCGCCTGGGTGGCTCAGTTGGTTAAGCGACTGCCTTTGGCTCAGGTCATGATCCCGGAGTCCCGGGATCGAGTCCCACATCAGGATCCCTGCTCAGCGAGGAGACTGCTTCTCCCTCTGACCCTCCCCACTCTCATGTACTCTCTCTCTCTCATTCTCGCTCTCTCAAATAAATAAATCTTTAAAAAAAATTACCTATTCTAAATGTAAAATTCAGTGATTTTATTAAATTTATAGAGTTGTGCATCAGTCACCACACTGAATATTAGAATATTTCCCCACATTCTCTCATACTTGTTTACAATCCTCACTCTCAACTCTAAGGCTTAGGAGGTTATTAATCTGATTTCTGTCTCTATAAATAATTTCCCTTTCCTAGACTGAAATTGTACAAAAGGTAGTCTTGTGTTTGGCTTTAGATGTCTTCCGTTAAGGCTAATGTTTTTCTAGATTCATCCATGTGTTGCATATAGCAGTAGTTCATTACTTTTTTTTTCCTTAAATTTTTAACTGTAAAATACACATAAAATTTACCATCTTGTTTTAAGTGTACAATTCAGTGGTATTAAATACATAAGATTCAACCATCACCACCATCCAGCTCTGTAACTCTTTTCATTATAAAACTGAAAGTCTGTATCCATTAAACGATAATTCCCCATCACCCCATCTCTGCCCAGCCCCCAACACCCAACATTCTCCTTTCTGTCTCTACGATTTTGACTATTCCAAGTACATCATGTACGTGGAATCATACAGTATTTGTCTTTTTGTGACTGGCTTATTTCACTTAGCATAATGTCCTCAAGGTTCGTCCATATTGTGGCATGTTGCAGAATTTCCTTCCTTTATAAGGCTAGATAATATTCCATTATATGTATATGCTGCATTTTGCTAACTCTGATTCCTTACTTTTTATTCATGATTGTATTCCATTGTATGGATATACCACATTATATTTATCCATTTACCAGTTGATGGACATTTGGCTTATTTACAGTTTTTGGCTATTACAATATTGTTGCTTCTATGAACATTCAAATACTTACCCGAGTATGGACCTAAGATTTCATTTTTCTTGGTTAGATTCCTAGGAGTGGAATTGCTAGATTATGTGGTAAATTTGAGTTTCTCTTTTTAAGGAACTGCCAAATTGTTTTTTCAAAATGGCTCTACTACCATTTCATTCCCACTAGCAAAGAATGAGGTGTCTAGTTTTTCCATGTCTTTGTCAACATTTGGTATTGTCTTTTTAACATGTACATTCTAGTGCTTTTAATTTGTAGCTTTAATTGCATTTCTTCAGTGATTTATGATGAGTATCTTCTCCTGTGTCTATTGGCCATCCATATATCTTCTTTGTTGACAAATCTATGAAGACCTATTTGCCTATTTTTTTTTCTTTCAAAAATTTGTTATTTATTTATTTGACAGAGAGAGACACAGCAAGAGAGGGAACACAAGCAGGGGGAGTGGGAGAGGGAGAAGCAGGCTTCCCATGGAGCAGGGAGCCCGATGCGGGGCTTGATCCCAGGACCTTGGGACCATGACCCAAGCCGAAGGCAGATTTGGGTCATTTACCTTATTATTAAGTTGCAAGATTTCTTTATTCTTGGTGCAAGTTCTTTGTCAGATATATGACTCGTAAATATATCCCAGTCTTATTTTCTTAATCTTGCCTCTTGAAACAAAATTTTAAAAATTTTATGAAGTTCAACTTATTTTTTTTCTTGTATGTTCTTTTGGTATCCTATCTAGAAACTCTCCCTACCCAAAGTCATGAAGATTTTCTCTTATGTGTTCCTCTTGAAGTTTTATAATTTTAGTTCTTGTATGTAGGACTGTGATCATTTTGAGTTAATTGGTGTTTATGGTGTGAGGTAGGTAAGTCTTTTGATTTTTTTTTTAAGATTTTATTTATTTATTTGATAGACAGTGAGAGAGGGAACACAAGCAGGGGGACTGGGAGAGGGAGAAGCTCAGCAGGGAGCCCTATGTGCGGCTCGATCCCAGGACACTGGGATCATGAACTGAGCTGAAGGCAGGCACTTAACGACTGAGCCACCCAGGCGCCCCTTAATTTTTGTTTTTGTTTATTGCATATGCACATCCAGTTGTTCCAGTACCATTTATTGAAAGGACAGTCCTTTCTCCATTGAATTTTCTTGGCATTTTTGTTAAAATCCAGTGACCAAAAAAAAATGTAAGGTTGTGTTTCTGGATTCTAGTTTCTGTTCCACTGATCTGTATATCTGTCCTTGGTCAGTACCATATTATCTTGATTATTGTGGCTTTATAGGAAATTTTGAAATTAGGTGGTATAACTCCAACAGCATTGTTCTTTTTTTTTTCTTCCAAATTGTTTTGGCTATTCTAGCTCCTTTGCATTTCCATAAAAATTTTACAATCATCTTGTCAATTTCTATCCAAAAAAGCCTACTGGGATTTTGATAGGTATTATGTTGAATTCATACATCAATTTGGAGTTAATTGCCATCTGGACAATATTGATTCTTCCAATCTATGAATGTGGGGATTTTCTTTGACTTTCAGTGGTTTGCCTATGATGTATCTAGATATGGATCTCTTTATATTGATTCTACTTCGGTTTTATTAAGCTTGTTGAATGAGTACATTGATGTTTTCAAGAAATTTGGGAAATATCCATTTTTTCTTCAAATTCTCCCCCTCCCCCCATCCTTTTGAGACTCAAATCAGAATCTCCATCTTATGACTGTGGTCTTGTTATCTGGGTGGGAAATGGGAGCTTGCACCTCTTGACTGCACTGCCCAGACTTAGCCAACAAGTTACTCAGGACAGGATGGGTAATGCTGACATCCTGCCCCTCCTGGGAACACAACTGGGGGGAGAAGGGAGCCTTATATTTTTGGCCGCACAGGTCTAGAGTTGAATTTCCATTGTGCTGAATTGGGATGGTGGTAGGAAGGGAGTGATTCTTAGTTCAAATACCATAGTCTGAATTTTAATAGATTGTCTTGAGTAAATGTTTCCTCATGTGTGTCCTTGGAACAATTTCTAGAGACTAGCCTACGCAATTAGAAATAATTTCTCATAAACTTCCAATCAGTTTAGTTGGTCATTATAAATTGTTTTAAAAACTTTGAAAAATTACATTAATGTATGAGAACAATGAAACAAATTTGATTTGCCCCATGTCCTACTCTCATTTCCTCAAAAAGAAAAAAGCCATTCTTTTTATTTTCACTCAACAGTTGCAAAAGATTTACCTATAGATTCACTGGAAGATGATTTTGAGAGGGAATTCTCATTTCTCAACAACCTTCTAAGTCCTGGTTCTTCAAGTATTGGTGAATTTACCCAAGAATGCCAGACTGCCTTTGGGAGCCCTGGCGCCAGCTTCATGTTGCGGGAGCCTGCTGTGGGGTCTGAGCCTCTTGCTCATTCCTCACGATTCCTTCCTTCACAGCTCTTTGACCTTGGCCTTCATGCTGCTGGAGCTTTTAACAGTAAGTGCCTATGAAACATTTAGACACTCATGACTGACTTTATCTTTGTGAAGCAAAACTATGTGTATGTGGATGCTAAAATCAACAAGGATATTGATTTAACTTCAGTACTACTAGATGAAATCTGTGTCTCACCTGAAAAAATAAAAAATATTACCACTGGAGTATATCGACGGGCATGAAACAAGAGCTGCTGTCCTGCTCCCTCTGCCAAACCCCACACTTTGTACATTGACTTGCCTAGAAGTCTTCTCTACATAGAAAATCAGGGTCTTGTTTTAAACTTGCCCTGCTAAGTTACCCCTGTGTAGGGCAGGTGATACCATTTCTTCCATCTAGCCGAGCTTGCTGTTTTCTCTTCCCATGCATTCTAGTAGACAAGGATTGTTCCACGGCAGCATCCCGGGCAAGGCAGCAGGCCTGGAGGATGGTGGTAGAAAGCTGGGCAGGGTGTTTTCCTAAGGGTCACCTGCTTTGCTTCTATGTCAGGGACTCCCTCTACTGACCTACTGCCCCACCAGCCTGTGTCCAACCCAGCACCTTCAGAGTCCTTTTGTTCAAACCCACTTCCACACTGGTTGCTAAGTACTGTCAATTCTATTTCTAAAACATGTCTCCAGTTTCACATTCCTCCTTTCTACCTCTATTACCAGAGGCATTTAGAGCCTTATTTGGTTTCCTGGGCTGCTGCAAGAGGCCTCCTACCAGGCCGCCCAAATCCCAGGTCACCTTCCATGCTTCCCCGAGTTCTTTCTCCAAGAGGCAGATTCTGACGTCAGCACTCTGCTTTCAGTGACAAGTATGCTTCACAGTGCTTGTGCCCCAGGACATTTGCCCGCATGCCCTCCTTCATTCAACTCTTTATGTTTCCCTCATCCTTCAGTTTCTGGCTCACTCATCATTTCCGGTTATATCTTTACAGTGTTTCATTTATTTGATAGTGACCTTATTTATGTCCATGCCCTTCCGTGAGGTTTTAAGAATCACGAAGGCAGAGAATGTCCTTTATTGCATGTCCTAATATCCCCTGTGTGTAGCACAATATCACAGAACCATTGAGTTGCACAAAATGCATGATGCCCCTGAAGTTGTGCACTGTTGCAGGTGGAATTATTGACTTCACATGCAGAGGATTTAAAATAAATACTTTGGAAAGGGAAAAAAAAAGCACTATGGGCTCTAGGATAAAACTTGTGCCTGTATTTCCACTCTTATCTTAGCTTACTTCAAAACACTTAGCATTTTCTGTAACTATATTGACTATTTTTAGATCCCTCTGAGACATCGTTGCTTGTGTTGCTGCTTTTACTTATGATGTTCAGTAATGGAGCGTGGACTTGAGCCTGTGCGTTAGATTCCCAATCCAGTGTCTTCTCCATGGCGGTCAACACTTGACTATTTCTTCAGTCCTGCCCAGTGCGTGGTTTCTCCTGCCTCTGGCCTCCCATAGTGCTCTGTTTTCATGACTAGAATCACAGTTCATCTTTCCTTCTGTCCCAGACAGGGGTCTTCCATCCCCTAGTAGATTTTATCCCTGAGAAAATGGCTCACAACACCTAACAGTATCTTAATGCATTGTACTTTGTATTAAAATACTTATGTTCATACTGTATCTGCAAGACCATCATACTTTATCCAATCTGTAAGCACCTCAAGGGCACGACCTGTGGGGTGATTTATCTTTGTTCCTTCTGTGACAGCAGCATAAACTTAGCTCAAAAAATAAAATAGCAATTCAATAAGCACTCAGTAAGAATTTGTTAAATAGCCTAAAAGTAAGAATACAGTATTATTTGATAAAGAGGCACTCTATCTAGGAAAATTCAGATGTTTTACTATAAAATTTTAGAAAACAATTACTCATATGCATTATCACTGGCCTAATAGTTACACAGATTTACAAACAGATTCATTCTCCACGTGAAATCCTACTGCTCTTTCTCCTTAACGTGCCACATCTCTAGCAGCACTGGATTCTTTTCTTCCTTCCTGGCAGTACATTATCAACAGTATTTCTTCACCACTCAGAGCATCTGTTCTGGTCCCCACCTGCAGGCTGACAGGATGTTCCCAGGCAATGGCTGAGGCAGCTGATACTCTGTTTAGTGAGTGTCTTGCTTAAGATCACCAGGCAGTCAACAATTAAGAGGGAACCAAAATCTGGTCTTCTGCCTCCTACTACAGGACTCTTCCTACTTCACTCGCCTTTTCTGTATGTCTTCTTATTCTCCTGCAGTGTAAACCAGGAAAGTGAGCTGCCCTGAGTTAAAAGAGCTATGTTCTAGGAACCCTAAGTAAGAACATTGGCCTCAAATGAACTCTTCTGTACAAGGAAGGTAGAAGGCAGGACAATCTAATTTCATTTCTAGTGCTGTATTTTAATTATAGCCTAAATAATTTCTCATGTTACAGGCAAACATTTCATGTCTTAGTAATAGTATTACTAAGAGTATTCATAATGATACTTTTTAATGACCGCATGATATTTTGTCACACTTATCTCCCATAATTCCTTCCTTAGTGTTATGAGTTTTTCATTTCATAGATATGCTGCAATAAACATAATCATACGTGTACTTTTTTTCCTTCACTTAAATTATTTCCTTAAGATAAATTTCTAGAAATAGGATTACTGAGTCCAGGGGTATAAACATACTTAAAGGTTTCAAGATTCTAATTGGCAGGTCTATTTCCTCTCTCCCAACTCCTTAGACATTCTTTCTATACCTTATCTATTTGCAGTTGTTTGAAAAGAAAACTTATGTATTTATTTCAAAACCACTTTGAAAACTAAGGAAGTCTAATTCTAGCTGGAACTAAACTTAGATGATTTGACTAAAATACATAATTGCAGATACATTTTAAGTGTCTTCTATGTCTTACATTGTAGAATCTCACCCTGATAGAATTGAGGACTCATTAGTTATTTTTACCTTTTCATATTTTTTCTGATGCTGCTTCCTACTTGACTAACAATGGATAATTCCTTCCCTCCCCCAGGCTGGGCCTTGCAAGGGGGATTAGAAGTTCCTCTTTCACACACTGACAACCAGCCAGTGCCTTCACAGAGTCCAAAGAAATTAACAAAGTGTAAGTTATTTATTTATATTCTTTGCCATTATATTAACAATCAGTTGAATGCAGATAAATTTAGAATAGGATCATTTTATAGAGTGCCTCATATTGTCCAGAAAAATATTTTGTTAATAATAAATTAAAATGAAAGTTATAGGGGCTCCTGGGTGGCCCAGTTGGTTAAGCATCCAACTCTTTTGATTTTGGCTCAGGTCATGATCTCAGCGTTGTGAGATCAAGCCCTACACCAGGCTCTGCTCTCAGTGGGGAGTCTGTGGGAGATTCTCTTCCTCTCCTTCTGCCCCTCCCCCAACTTGTGTGAGTGCGCGCTTGCGCTCTCTCTCAAATAAATATATAAGGATGCATGGTGGCTCAGTCAGTTAAGTGTCTGCCTTTGGCTCAGGTCATGATCCCAGGGTCCTGGGATCCAGTTCCACATGAGGCTCCTTGCTCAGCAGGGAGTCTGCTTCTCCCTCTGCCTGCCACTCCCCCTGCTTGTGCTCTCTCTCTGACAAATAAAAAAATAAAATTTAAACAAAATTTTAAAAATAAATCTTTAACCAAATAAATAAAATGTGAGTTATACCTGGCTATCCCTCATCATGGAAAAAATTAAATAGAACTTGTGAGCTTGTCATAGTCAACTAAATTGTGTACTTTAATTTTTTATATTTTGTGTTAAGGTTTGTTGGTAATGGATAATACCATTAGGGATAGAAGGTATTCTTTGATTACAAGATGCCTATTGACAAACAGTGCATTCAGGCATTTAGCAAAGGGCCTGGCACATAGCAATTGCTAACATTGATTGAGTACTCATCATATTGTTATCTGCAGAACTGGTTCATGTTGTTATGGTAATGCATAGAAAATAGACAGTCAGGATTTTAGATACATAATAATCTTAGTCAGTGATACTGATTTTTAAAAATTTTAGTTGGAAAGAACTTCAAATGTACAGAAGTGTTGCATAAGTGAAAATAGCACAAAGAACACCTGTATATCCTTTATCCAGATTCATCTACGGTTAATATTTTGCTTTATGTAGACGTGTGTATGTGTGTAATGCGTGTTATTTTATCCCAAACCACTTGAGGGTGAGTTACATACATCATGACCATTTACCCCAAAATACTTCAGTGTATATTTCCTAAGAACTGGTATATTCTCTTGCATAACCACAGTATGGTTGTAAACTTTAGGAAACTTAATATTAACATAATACTTTTTCCATCATCTACCATGTATTTGTCTTCTAGTTTTGTGAGCTGACCCAGTCATATCCCTTATAGCACTTTCTCCCTCTGGACAGCAAGTCTAGGGTCTTATATTCAGTTGTCATGTCTCTTTAGCCTCTTTTAATCTGAAACATTTCCACAGCTTTCCTTTGATTTTTTGAACATGGGCATTTTAATAGAATATATTATTATATTCTGCTCCATTTTTCTTTGTTTTTAATGGAATATTCCTTATTTCAGTTTGATCTGAATTTTATTGTGATTAAATTCAGGTTCTTCATTCTTGCCTGGAGTACTGCACCGGTGACACTCCTCTCTCTGGGTTTCACATCTGAAAGTTGATGCTCGCCATTTCTCCCTCATTGGTGATGTTAATTCTAACCACCCATCCAAAGCATTGTCCAATTTTTCTCCTAAATAATTACTAGTTTATGTTATTTTATCCTCTCTTGCAATTACTCAGCAGTCCGTGAGGAGACGCTTTGTGCACAAGTCCACTCATCATCAGAGTTTCTACTTAGATTTAGCATCCAGTGTTACTTTTGGCCTGATTCAGTCTTTACTATGATGGGTGGTAAAAAAATGATGATTTTCTAACCACAGCACTCCCTCCGCATTTTTATTATAGTAGGAAACACATAACGAAATTTACCACCTTAACCATTTTTAAGTGAACAGTTCAGTAATGTTATGTATATGCGTAGTGTTGTGAAACAGATTTCCAGAGCTTTTTCATTTTGCAAATCTGAAACTTTATCAAACATTAAACAACAAATCCTCTTTCCCCTTCCTCTGCTAACCACCATTATAGTTTCTGTTTCTATGAATTTGACTACTCTAGGTACCTCATACAGTATTTGTCTTTTCATGACTGGCTTATTTCATTTAGTCTAATATCTTCATGGTTCATCCATGTTGTAGCATGTGACAGGAAATTAATAGCATCATAGTGCTATTATCTAATTTATAGACCTTATAGACCGGATTTGCCAATTGCCCCACTAATTTTTTTTTTAAAGATTTTATTCATTTGTGAGAGAGCATGAGCGAGGTGAGGGGCAGAGGGAGAAGAAGACTTCCCGCTGAGCAGGGAGCCCAACTTGGGGCTCGATCCTGGGGACTCCAGGATCATTGACCTGAGCCTGAGCCAAAGGCAGGCGCTTAACCAATTGAGCAACCCAGGCGCCCCAGGTGTTTTTTATAACAAAAGAGAACTTTTTTTTTCCTTTCCTAATGCAGGATCCAATCCAGATTCCCACATTGCATTTAGTGTCATGTCTCTTTAATTGTTTTTAATCTGGAACAGTTCCTAAATCTTGGTCTTTCATCATCTTCACTTCTCTATAGCATAGAGGCCATTAATTTGTAGAATATTCCTCGAGTTGGGTTTATCTGATGTTTTTTTCATAATTAGATTCAGGTTAGGGATTTTGGCAGGAATAGCATAAAAGGAGTGATGTTGTGCCTTCTTAATATCAGGAGGCACATGATGTCGGAATTGTCCCATTGCTTGTGATGTTAACTTTGATCAGTTGGTTAAGATGGTGTCTCCTGGGTGACTGCACTATAAAATTACTCTTATATTTTTCCCTTTGTAATATCTTGTGGGAAAATATTTTGAAACTGTGTAAATGGCTTGTTTCTGCCAAAGTTTCACCCACTAGTTTAGCATTCATTGATAATTCTTTGCATGAAATACTTATTACTCTGGTTGTTGCCAAATGGTGGTTTTCTCTTTCCTCATTCTTTCTACATTTATTAGTTGACATTCTAACTGTATGGAACAGCTTTCTCTTGTCCCTCATTTTTTTCATTTGTTGATATGTATCATTGTAGAATCTTGGAATTCTGTTCTTTTTTTTTTTTTTAAAGATTTTATTTATTTAATTGACAGAGAGAGACAGAGAGACAGAGAGAGAGGGAACACAAGCGGGGGGAGTGGGAGAGGGAGAAGCAGGCTTCCCGCCGAGCAGGGAGCCCGATGCCGGGCTCGATCCCAGGACCCTGGGATCATGACCAGAGCTGAAGGCAGTCGCTTAACCAACTGAGCCACCCAGGCGCCCCTTGGAATTCTGTTCTTTCCAGTACTTTGGGATAAATCAATTGGAAAATCCATCAACTCCAAGCAAATGACAGATTCACATTAGCCAATTCAGAATACAGCCGTCCCTTTGGGATTCAGCCTATTTATTATTTTCTTTTCTAAAACCCACTAAAACTAAAGTTGTGTTTAATCATTTAAAATAGAGACTATAAAATAAATTTCATAAGTGAACATTGGGAAAGAAGTGTTGGGAAATAGAAGTACTGGGAAAGCTGCTATTTGCCTATGATCGTTGAGGCTTCAATTTAATAAAAATTGAAATTCTTAACAGCTTTAAAATTCATTACCCCCCAAATTCGTTACCCCACTTCGTTAATCATTAAGGAAATGCAATTTAAAACCCATATGCAGGGGGTGCCTGGGTGGCTCAGTCGTTAAGTGTCTGCCTTCAGCTCAGGTCATGATCCCAGGATCCTGGGATTGAGCCCCGCATCGGGCTCCCTGCTCAGTGGGAAACCTGCTTCTCCCTCTCCCACTCCTCCCCGTTTGTGTTCCCTCTCTCGCTGTGTCTCTCTTTGTCAAATGACTAAATAAAATCTTTAAAAAAAACACATACACACAACAGTATGCAGTTCCATTATCCACCTACCAAAATGGCTTAAATGAAAAATAGAAAATCCCATGTGATGACAAGTTTGTGGACAGTGCTTGTGGGTGTGCAGGGTCACATCGCCACTTGGAAAACTGTTTAGTAATTTCTACTAAAACTGAACATACATACATATAATACACAAGACCAAGAATTTCCACTCCTAAGTGCATAACCAAGAGAAATGCATCCATTTGTTTACCAAAATATATACACAAGAATGTTGTCACAACACTGTTGCTAATAGCCTGAGATGGGATTTATCTCTGTGTTGGCTAGCTGGAGTGTGAACAGTGGCTGGAAGGGTGTTACAAGGGTAGCTTCTAAGGAGTAGTCTTTTCTGTTTCTTGAACTGATATTGTTTACAGTTGCTTTTACTTTATGAAAACTATTAATAGTTAATTTAGGCTCTTTTTTTCTATACATTTATTACATTTCAGTATAATTCATTTACTCTTTGTTTCATAAGAGTTTCTGGAGGCCAGAAAAATACACACAAGGAGAGCCCCATGAAAATAATGTAACTAAGACCTTCATTTTCCATTGTGACAGATGAATATAAAACCATCCCATGTTTGTAAAATGCTGTAGAATTTTCATATACTCATCAGAACCTCTCCACAGCTGCACCAAGAAGGTCAGGTATTACTGGAATGACCACAGGAATGACATATCCTCGTTGACATCTATTCTTCCAGTATAATTATTATTTTTTCAGTTACTTTTAAAAAAATTCTAGTATAGTCAACATCCAGTGTTGTTAGTTTCGGGTGTACAATATAGTGACTCAGCCCTTCCATACAACATCCAGTGCTCATCATGGTAAGTGTGCTCTTAATCCCCTTCACCTATTTCACCCATCCCCCTCCATGCTCCCTCTGGTAACCCCCATTTCTCTATATTTAAGAGTCTGTTATTTTCTCTTTCTTTTTCCTTTGCTCATTTGTTTTATTTCTTAAATTCCACAGTGAGTAAAATTATATGGTATTTACCTTTCTCTGACTGACTTTACTTCACTTAGAATTATGCCCTCCATATCCATCAATGTTGTTGCAGATGGCAAGATTTCATTCTTTTTTTGTTTGTTTTAAAGATTTTATTTATTTGAGATAGAGCAAGAAAGAGTGAGAGAGCATGAACGGGGGGGCAGTTGGGCAGAGGAAGAGGGAGAAACAGGCTCTCCACTGAGCAGGGAACCCCACAGGGGGCTCGATCCCAGGACCCTGGGATCATGACCTGAGCCAAAGGCAGACGCTTAACCAAATGAGCCACCCAGGTGCCCCAAGATTTCATTCTTCTTTATGGCCGACTCCATAGTCCATACACACACACACACACACACACACACCACATCTTCTTTATCCATTCATCTTTTGATGGACACTTGGACTGTTTCTGCACTTTGGCTATTGCAGATAAAGCTGCAGTTAACATAGGGGTGCATATATCTTTTCAGTTTAGTGTTTTCATACTCTTTGGGTAAATATCTGGTAGTGGAATTACTGGATCATATGCTAATTCTATTTCTAATTGTTTGAGGAACCTCCACACTATTTCCCACAGTGGCTGTACCAGTTTGCATTCCCACCAACAGTGTACAAGAGTTCCTTTTTCTCTACAGCCCCCCAACACTTGTTTCTTGTGCTTTTGATTTTAGCCATTCTGACAGGTATGAGGTAATACCTCATTGTGGTTTTGATTTGCATTTCCCTGATGAGTGATGTTGAACATCTCTTCTTGTGTCTGTTGGCCGTCTGGATGTCTTCTTTGGAGAAATGTCCATTCATGTCTTCTGACCATTTTTAATTAGATTCTTTGTTTTTTGGGTATTGATTTGTGTAAGTTTTTTATATATTCTGGATATGAACCCTTTATCAGATACATCATTGACACATATCCCATTCAGTAGGCTTTTTTGTTGATTGTTTCCTTTGCTGTGCAGAAGATTTATTTTGATGTAGCCCCAATAGTTTATATTTGCTTTTGTTTCTCTTGCCTCAGGAGGCCTATCTAGAAAGAAGTTGCTATGACCAATGTCAGAGAAATTACTGCCTGTGCCCTCTTCTAGGATTTTTATTGCTTTAGGTCTCACATTTAGGTCTTTAATCCATTTTGAGTTTATTTTTATGTATGGTATAAAAAAGTGGTCCAGTTTTCACAACACTATTTGTTGAAGATACTTTTTCCCATTGCATTTTTTGCCTCCTTTGTCATAATGGACCATATGATTGTGGGTTTATTTCTGGGTTCTGTATTCTGTTCCATTGATCTATGTGTTTATTGTGCCAGTGCCATACTGCTTCTTTCTCTTTTTTTTGGTACCACACTGTTTTGATTACTAGCTTTGTAATATATCTTGAAATCTCGGATTGTGATACCTCCAGTTTTGTTCTTTTTCAAGATTGCTTTGGTTATTCAGGGTCTTTGGTGATTCCATACAAATTTTAGCATTATTTGTTCCAAGTTCTGTGAAAAGTGTTGTTAGTATTTTGATAGGGATTACATTAAATCTGTAGGTTGCTTCGGGTAGTATGGACATTTAACAGTATTTGGTCTCCCAGCCCATGAGCATGGAGTATCTTTCCATTTGTTTGTGTCATCTTCAATTTCTTCTATCAGTGTTTTATAGTTTTCAGAGTACAGGTCTTCGACCTCCTTGGTTAAGTTTATTCCTGAGTATTTTACTATTTTTAGTGCAAATGTAAATAGGATTGTTTTAATTTCACTTTTTGCTTATTAGCTATAGAAATGCAACAAATCTCTGTACATTGATATTGTATCCTTCAACTTTACTGAATTTATCAGTTCTAGCAGTTTTTTTGGTGTAGAGTCTTCCAGATTTTCTATATATAGTACATGTCATCTGCAAATAGTGAAAATTTTACTTCTTCCTTAACAATTTGGATGCCTTTTATTTCTTTTTGTTGTCTTATTGCTCTGGCTAGGGCTTCTATTACTATGTTGAATAAAAGTGGTGAGAGTAGACATCCTTGTCTTGTTCCTGACCTTAGGGGAAAAGCTCTCAGTTTTTCCCCATTTAGTATGGTGTTAGCTGTGGGTTTTTTATTTAAGGGCTTTATTATGTTGAGGTATGTTCCCTCTATCTAGACCTGCTTTATTGAGGGTTTTTATCCTAAATGGATGTTAGACTTTGTCAAATTTTTTTCTGCATCTATTGAAATGATAAGACTTTTATCCTTTCTCTTGATGTATCTCGTTGATTGATTTGCAAATATTGACTCACCCTTGCATCCCAGGAATAAATCCCACTTGATCATGGTGATTTTTTTTTTTAATGTATTGTTGGATTTGATTTGCTACTATTTTGTTGAGGATTTTTACATCTGTGTTCATCAGGGATATGGCCTGTAGTTGTCTCTTTTTGGTGATGTCTTTGGTTTTGGTATCAGGGTAATGCTGGCTTCATAGAATGAATTTGGAAGATTCCCTTCCTTTCGTATTTTCTGGAACAGTTTGAGATGAATAGGTATTAACTCTTTGCCAGTGAAGGCATCTGGTCCTGGACTTTTTGTTTGTTGGGATTTTTTTTAAATTACTGATTCAATTTCATCTCTAGGAATTGGTCTGTTCAAAATTTCCTATTCCTGATTGTTTTGGGAGATTATATATTTCTACAAATTTATCCATTTCTTCTAGGTTGTCCAGTTTGTTGGCATATAATTTTTCATAATGGTCTCTTAGAATCCTTTCTGTGGTGTTTATTTCTTCTCTTTCATTTCTGATTTTGAGTCCTTTGATAAGTCTGGCCAAAGGTTTATCAATTTTGTGATCTTTTCAAAGAACCAGCTCCTGGTTTGACCTGTTTTATTATTTTTTTGGTTTCTGTTTTGTTAATTTCTAGTCTAATCTTCATTATTTCCTTCTACTGGCTTGGGGTTTTGTTCATTTTCCAGCTCCTTTAGGTGTAAGGTTGCTTGAGATTTTTGCTTCTTCCAGCATCATTTTTTAAAAAAGATTTTATTTATTTATTTTGAGAGAGAAAGCAAGTGAGCATGGTGGGGGGGCGAGGCAGAAGGAGAAGAGGGAGAGAAGCAGACTCCCTGCTGAGCATGGAGCCTGATGCAGGGCTGGATCTCACAAGCCTGAGATCATGACCTGAGCCAAAATCAAGAGTCAGATGCTTACCCAACTGAACCACACAGGCACCCCAGCATAATTATTAATAGGCCTCCTGTTCCCTCTCAGGTATCCTGATTTAATGCTAAATGATTATTACTTTACAGATGAGGAAATAAGAGGTTAAATGTGAGGTTAAATGACTTGCCCATTATTACTTATTAACAGGTAGTGTGCTGAGGACTCAAGGCCACAACTTGTGTGGGTATCACTAACTTGGGGCTCCTAGAAATAGAAGTGGACACACAGAGAAGCCTTTCATTCTCCCTGCTCTTTAAGGCTTGGAATCCCCACAGTACAAACTACAGCCCTCTGACCTGCAGAAAGTGGGAAACCATGTTTGTAAAAGAGGGTTGCCTTAGATTCTTCTGAGTATGACTGCCTTCCATTCTCTGCCCCTTGTGTCTCTCATATCATATCTAGGTCTTTAGATTGTTCTCTGGGTCTCAGTGCTGCTACTGGACCCCTCAACCCTCAAGAGCCTAGCCTTCTGAGATGACTCACTGTGCCATTGTGCATTCTTTTACTAGTTTTAGCCTTCAGCCTAAATGTATATCCTTGAAATCTCTGGCACAGTACAACCTGTAGACTACTGATACATGGGATTTTCCAGTCTCCACAGGGAGGAGAGAGGGAGTTGGTTAACAGGAAGTTGTATCTGAGACACAATGCATTCCATAAAATACATATCAAAAATTTGTAAAATGCACATGGAAAAGACAACTGTAAACTGAAATGAGAACTGTTGGGTATGTTAATGTGATAGAAGGATTTTCTTCCCCTCATGTTTAATATTTTATAATAGATTTTAAGCACCAAGTTTATAAATGTAATGTTCCTACTTTATAGGAACAAAGGTTACTTTTACTTTTGAAATGTACCTGAGAGACTTCTATAAATTATCGGTGTTTCTAATACTATTACTGCCTGCCTGTTCACTTTTAATCATTTCTCAGAGCAACATAAAATTACTTACATAGAAGGGCCTCAGCAAAGCACAAGGTACCTACATTATTAGCTTTTCAAAATTATCAAGGAGGGGCGTCTGGGTGACTCAGTCAGTTAAGCGTCTGCCTTCGGCTCAGATCATGATCCCAGGGTCCTGGGATTGAGTCCTGCATCGGGCTCCCTGCTTTGTGGGGAGTCTGCTTCTCCCTCTCCCTGTGCCTGCCACTCCCCTGCCCTCACTTGTGCTCTCTCTCTCTCAAATAAATAAAATCTTAAAAATAAAAGCTAGGATCCCAGGAGAACAAAGTAGAAGTATCTGGCATTTAAAAAGAAAAAAGTAAAATCATGTAAATTGTACAGTAATGTGATTTTAAAAACCTGAGACTCTTCAATGTGTCTTTTCTTCTTTAATAGCTCCCAACAATGGTAACCAAGACATGTCAGCCTGGTTCAATCTATTTGCAGACTTGGATCCACTTTCAAACCCAGATGCTATTGGACACTCAGATGATGAACTTCTTAATGCTTGACTGAAACTATGTCGTCACTTCAGTGGCCTTGAAACATCAATTTTACAACATATTGCCTTTGTGGAAAGGAGTTTATATTGTAACCCATACACAAAAGCATCGTGTTTGTGTATCTAACACTTTTCAGCCAACTTTAAAGAGATGGTAAGGACTACATTTGAATAGATTAAGTATTTCTTTAATATCTTGGATTTGCAGCTGTTGATATGTGGAAAATATTATGAACCATTGAGTCTGAAACAGATACCAAAATTTATTTCAAAATAATAATTAGGAATACTTCTGTAAATAAGGAATTGGGCTTACTTCTTTGGAAAGCCTTTTATGTGTAAGTTGCCTTGCTGGCTGTGAGAATTCTGTATGTGGATAAAGACAGCATGTAAATTTGGTTGTGATTTGGGGTTGGTTTTTAAATAAAACCATAGCAGGGGGAGTTTTCTGTTGTGGAAAATAACACTAGAACCAGAACAGTTTTGTCTTTAGTTAGAAAAGTAGAGTAAGATTTGAGAACTCAGTTTGCTTTAATGAAATCACAGAGAAACTTGGTGCTTTTCTCCACTTGGAGGCTAAAATGTAATATTACTTAGTTTTTTTCCTTCATAGAAAATCATGGATACCCCTCAATTCCATTATTGAGTTTTCATGGGAAAATAGCAGGATGATTCGTTTGCTAAACCTATCCTCTGCAGAAACTCATAAACCTGTCTCCTAAACCACAAGAATGTCCAAGACATTGTACAGGTGTCTTCAGGCCTGGTTTTTCACACATTGTTACCATAATATACAGTATTCATATTCTTTCTGAAAAGGGGAGGACAATCCCTAAGCAACGGGCAGTAGTATTCCTGAAATTATCCAGAAACTTCTCTCTGAATGAGGGAAAAATTCTAAGCTTATCCTTGTACATATTTGTACATTTATAACCTATTTCTTGACACGATTTAATCCAGATTACTTTTCTGGCAGTCATAGAAGGTTCCACATGATCAATCAGAAAGGGTCTTATTTTTCCACTTTTCCCTTTCTGTGGGTGACATCATCTAAGGCTCTATTTGATGACTGAGGAAAAATTGTTACCCTTACTGGAGGGAAGTTAGTGTAAGCCAGTGAACCCATAGCCACTGTATATACATATCAATTTCCTGCTCTTTTTTCTTGACCATCCTTTAGATTTGAGGCAGTTCTCCAGGTGTCTTATTTTTGTCATCCAGTCCATTACACATCCATAAGGGAACATTTTAACTAAGGTGTTCACGGCAGTTTTCATGTGCTCCCAGTTTTCAACAGGCTTATTTATTGTTTATAAGAGAATGGCTTGTAATGTCTGAGTCACTGTAAATAGAACATTTTTGGGGACTACACCAGAGTGGGTAAAGTGCAGTCCACCTCCATGCACAGCACTCTGGCCTAGCTATAATTGGAACTGCCCCCGAGCCCTCCAGGAAATCACTGGTGGGGGGCAGTACCACCTAGGCTGGCAAGACCTTATCTGAGGATCAGAAGCAATGAATGACTCAGGAAAAGGTTATGTAGTCTTTTCATGCTTATTCCTATTTCTTTCGTTATCCTTTCAGTCAGAAGCATTTTTTACCTCTTCCTTTTTATTCAGTGAAATTCTCCAGAAGATTCAGTCACCAAGGATTGTGATTCATAATTACAATCTAAATTCTGTACCTATGGTGACTCTGCGCTCTCAACTTTGAATACTTCTTCAAAAATAATGCTACAATCTAAATTCTGTACCTATGGTGACTCTGCTCTCTCAACTTTGAATACTTCAAAAATAATGCTAACTTTGTATCTTGAGCTTGTGCCGTTTTTCTTTCATTAATTTTTTCACTAATAATTAGTTCACAAAATATTTCTGTATCTCCTTCACATGCATGCATAGTCCGTTATCCCGAATAAACAAATAAAACCCAAACACAGAGAAAAACCACTGATCTTTCCAGGCCAGAAGCCCGAATCCCAGACTATCAATGTATTCACATTGCCCTCAATTTCCAAAGAACAAAAGTCCTCAAAAAAAAAAAAAATAGAAACACACAATAGATTTTTATTATTCAGTTCTTAGATTCTCGTAACATTTCTTCTGAGTATGTAGTTGCCCATTTAATCCAAAAGCACATTAACTGTCTTAGTAAGTTAAGTTATAATTTCAACAAATCTAACAACTCCATTTTTGAAGAGCACCTTGAAAACTTTGTTATTAAAATGAAGGTAACCATATTTTTTCAAGATTAATTATTTGAAGTTCAGTCATTTAGAGGCCAGAAACAGAAATCTGGCTATATTACACCTAGACTGCTAATAGGGGAAAAAAACCACTTATTCAGTAGGGATTGAAGGAAAGACATGATAAACACAGAACAGAAAGGTGATCAGTTGCTATTTGTCTAAATTTAGATAAAACATTCAATAAGAAATAAATTAACCTTAACGAGAGGTAGGCTGAGAACTCTTACAAAGTAAATGGGATGTTTTTATATTAAATGGGGGAAAATAATATCTCCTACTTTTTATTACCAAATAAGAATGCATTTAACCTTAGAAAAGCCCCAGAAGAACTAAAATTTGTCTAATCTTTCTTATGACCACTTTACAAGTGAGACAGGAATACCAGGGCATATTAAGATCAGACTGGTGTAACTTTGTATTTTTTGAAATCTTTCATTAATTGTAAAACAGAGCTCTGATATGGTTAGAAACGAACTGTATTTTTAAAAAAAAATAGGTTTCTGTATTTGCACAATGAAATTCAGTGTTTGTATTTCAACTATGGATATTTATTTCACATAACTATCTATATAGACCATCTGGAAATGTAGAGGTCTTACAGCATAAGAACAAAGGAAGTTTGTGCTCTCTTTTTCTGAGCCTCTTTTAATAAAGATTACAAGATGGCATAAAACAAAAAAGTTGATTTCTTAAAGTACTCAATATCAATACAAATCCAATTATTGTTAACCTATTCAAAAATTTGGGTTTTACCTCAGGACCATAGTAGTAAAAGGTAGTCTGAAATGATACAGGTAACACAGAATGAAAATAAAACCAAGGCAATTAATATCTTTGTGAGACTGATTCTTTTTAACTTACTTCATACAGAAGGGACGTTATATGGGAAATAACAGAATGTGTTCTTTGTGTAAACACTTACACAAGTACTTTGTGTAAAGTACTTTGTGCAATGCAAACAAAATACAAACCATCAAATATTAAAAATTTGAGCCTAGAAACAATAACCAGTGAAATATAAGCATAGTATTTAACCTGATTTACTGAAGGCAGGAATGAAAAGCCAGAATCAATCTAGTTTATATCTTCTTCCATAGTACTGGCAGGGCCCTGTGTTTTCTTACCTTGAGCAATGAAGTGGCCCCGGAATCTTGGGATACTGAAATTAAACTAGGAAGGAAATACAAACTTTAAAAATATTAATTCAACAGTATTGAAAGTAATGCACGTAAAACACATACAATGGTAAGGTGTTTAAATATGGCAATAAAAACCTATTGAACAGGATGGGTCACCTTAATATGCCAACCATAAGATATCTCCTTTTTTATGTGCCATTTAAAGAGACTAAAAAGTTGAATTAAAAACTGTCCTTGGCATTTAAAGTTGAAACATGGTTCTTCATTCAGTGGTATAAATAACCAATCAACATCCAAAGAGTAAAATACAAAAAAGGAGATCTGGGTGGTGTGTGTTTGTTTGTTTGTTTGATTTGAGAGAGAGCATGAGAGTGAGAACACAAGCGGGGGTTGGGGGGCAGAGGGAGAAGCAGACTCCCTGCCAAGCAGGGAGCCCGATGTGGGACTCGATCCTAGGACCCTGGGATCATGGCCTGAGCCAAAGGCAGATGCTTAACTGACTGAGCCACCCAGGAGCCCCTGGGGGTTTTCATAGGTAAGATTTTGGAGTGCATGTTTTTACATTAAAGAAAAAAAGTTTCCTTTTTCCCATTTCAAAGTAATACTCTCTTGTTTAAGAAAAATCATCCACAACCCTACCACCCAAAATAACCACTATTAACATTATATATTAACATTATATATTATTTTATAGTGCTTTTGGCCTCACATATAAATTAAATTGTGATTCAGGTGATTTTATTTTGTCTTCTGTCTGAAATGAGCATACCAAATTAAGATTAAAAAATTACTTTTAACCAGATCCATATATATACTGCCTACAGGAGACTCATTTCAGACTAAAAGACACCTAAATTTTGAAAGTGAGGGGATGGAGAAATATTTATCATGCAACTGAATGTCAAAGCTGGGGTAGTAGTACTTCTATCAAACATCTAGACTTACTTTTTTTTTAGTTTATTTAAGTAATCTCTACACCCACCATGGGGCTCAAACTCATGACCCCAAGGATCAAGAGTCACTTGCTCTTCCAACTGAGCCAACCAGGCTCCCCCAGACAAACTAGACTTTAAAACAAAGACTGTAATAAGACCAAGAAGGACACTATGTAATAATAAAGGGGAAAATCCAACAAGAAGATAGAACAATTGTGGGGGCGCCTGGGTGGCTCAGTCGGTTAAGCGTCTGCCTTCAGCTCAGGTCATGGTCCCAGAGTCCTGGGATAGTCCCACATCGGGCTCCCTGCTTGGCGGGAAGCCTGCTTCTCCCTCTGCCCCTACCCCTGTTTGTGCGCTCTCTCTCTCTCTCAAATAAATAAAATCTTTAAAAAAAAAAAAAGGATACAATTGTAAATATTTATGCATCCAACATGGGAGCACATAAATACCTAAAATAGTTAATAACAAACATGAAGGAAATAACTGACAGTAATACAATAGTAATACTTTAACACCCCACTCACATCGATGGACAGAGCATCCAAACAGAAAATCAACAAGGAAACTGGTTTTGAATGACACACTGGACCAGATAGATTTAACATTCAGAACATTCCATACTAAACAGAAGAATACATTCTTTTCAAATGCACATGGAACATTCTCCAGAAGAGATCACATACAGGGCCACAAAACAAGTCTCAACAAATTCAAAAAAATTAAAGTCATACCATGCATCTTTTCTGACCACATGCTATGAAATCAACCAGAAATCAACCACAAGAAAAATATGGAAAGAGCACAAATACATGGAGATTAAATAACATGCTACTAAAACAATGAATGGGTCAACCAGGAAATCAAAGAAGAAATAAAAAATTACATGGAAACAAATGAAAATAAAAACACAATGGTCCAAAATATTTGGGATGCAGCAAAAGTGTCTCTAAAAGGGAAGTTTAGAGCAATACGGGCCCTACCTCAAGAAGCAAGAATAATCTCAAAATGACCTAACCTTACACTTAAAGGAGCTAGAAAAATAAGAATAAAACCCAAACCTAGCAAACGAAGGAAATAAAGATTAGAGGAGAAATAAATGATATAAAAACTAAAAAAACAGGGGCGCCTGGGTGGCTCAGTCAGGTTAACTGTCTGCCTTTGACTCAGGTCATGATCCTAGGGTCCTGGGATCGAGCCCCACATCGGGCTCTCTGCTCAGCAGGGAGTCTGCTTCTCCCTCTCCCTCTGCCTGCCACTCACCCTGATTGTGCACACACACACACACACACACACACTCTCTCTCTCAAATAAATAAAATCTTTAAAAAAAACCTAAAAAAACAATAGAACAGATCAATGAAACTAGGAGCTATTTATTTGAAAAGATCACAAAATTGATAAACTCTAGGAGGACTCATGGAAACAGAAAGAGGACCCAAATAAAAATCACTAAGAGGAGAAATAATAACCAACACCAGAGAAATGCAAACAACTGTAACAGAATATTATGAAAACCTATATGCCAACAAATTAGACAACCTAGAAGAAATGGGTAATTCTAGAAAAATAAAGAAGGTACAAATGTACCTCAACTCTATGGTCAACTAATCTTTGACAAAGCAGGAAAGTATATCCAATGGAAAAAATTCTCTTCAACAAATGGTGTTGGGAAAATTGGACAGCCACATGCAAAAGAATGAAACTGGACCATTTCCTTACACCACACACAAAAATAGACTCAAAATGGATGAAAGACCTAAATGTGAGACAGGAATCCATCAAAATCCTTGAGGAGAACACCTCTTCAACCTCAGCTGCAGCAACTTCTTTCTAGAAACATCACCAAGGGCAAGGGAAGCAAGGGCAAAAATGAACTATTGGGACTTCATCAAGATGAAAAGCTTCTGCACAGCAAAGGAAACAGTCAACAAAACCAAAAGACAGAATGGGAGAAGATATTTGCAAATGACATATCAGACAAAGGGCTAGTATCCAAAATCTATAAACAACTTATCAAACTCAACACCAAAGAACAAATAGTCCAATCAAGAAATGGGCAGAAGACATGAACAGATATTTCTACAAAGAAGGCATCCAAATGGCCAACAGACACATGAAAAAGTGCTCAACATCGCTCAGCATCAGGGAAATCCAAATCAAAACCTCAATGAGATACCACTTCACACCAGTCAGAACGGCTAAAATTAAGTCAGGAAACAACAGATGTAGGCGAGGATGTGGAGAAAGAAAAGGGAACCCTCCTATGTTGTTGGTGGGAATGCAAGCTGGAGCAGCCACTCTGGAAAACAGTATGGAGGTTCCTCAAAAAGTTGAAAATAGAGCTACCCTATGACCCAGCAATTGCACTACTGGGTGTTTACCCCAAAGATAAAAATGTAGTGATCCGAAGGGGTACATGCACCCCAATGTTTACAGCAGCAATATCCAAAAACCAAACTATGGAAAGAGCCTAGATGTCCATCAACAGATGAATGAATAAAGATGTGGTGTATATATATACAATAGAATATTATGCAGCCATCAAAAACCCCGAAATCTTGCCATTTGCAACAACGTGGATGGAACTAGAGGGTATTATGCTAAGCGAAATAAGTCAATCAGAGAAAGACAAGTATCATATGATCTCACTGATGTGAGGAATTTGAGAAACAAGAGAGAGGATCATAGGGGAAGGGAGGGAAAAATGAAACAAGATGAAACCACAGAGGGAGACAAACCATAAGAGACTCTTAATCTCAGGAAACAAACTGAGGGTTGCTGGAGTGGAGGGGTCTGGGAGGGATGGGGTGGCTGGGTGATGGACACTGGGGAGGGTAGGTACTATGGTGAGCACTGTGAATTGTGTAAGACTGATGAATCACAGATGTGTACCCCTGAAAGAAATAATACATTTTATGTTGATAAAAAACAAGAAAAAAAGAATAAAGGGTAAAAAATGAAAAAAAAAGAAGATACAAATGTAGTGCTCCAAAGGAGTACTTGTACCCCAAAGTTTAGAGCAGCTATGTCCACAATAGCCAAACTATGGAAAGAACCCAGATGTCCATCAACAGATGAATGGATAAAGAAGATGTGGTTCATATATACAATGGAATATTACTCAGCTATCAAAAGGATGAATACTTACCATTTACTTCGATGTGGATGAAACTGGAGGGTATTATGCTGAGCGACATAAGTCAATCAGAGAAAGACAATTATATGGTTTCACTCATATGTGGAATATAAGAAATGGTGCAGAGGATCATAGGGGAAGGGAGGGAAAACTGGGAAGAAATCAGAGAGGTAGACAAACTATGAGAGATTCTTAACTATAGGAAACAAACTGAGGGTTGCCGGAGGGGAGGTGAGTTGGGGGGGATGGGGTAACTTGGTGATGGGCAATTAAGGAGGGCACGTAATGTGATGAGCACTGGGTGTTATACGCAACTGATGAATTACTGAACTCTACATCTGAAACTAAGGATGCACTATATGTTGGCTAATTGAATTGAAATAAAAAAAAAATTCTAGAAACATATACTTACCAAAACTAAAGCAGGAAGAAATAGAAAATTTGAACAGACCAATTACCAGCAATGAAACTGAATCAGTAATTTGAAGTCTCCCAAAAAACAAAGGTCCAGGACCAGACACCTTCACTGGCAAATTCTAACAAACATATAAAGAGTTAATACTTATTTTTCTCAAACTAGTCCAAAAAATACAAGAGGAAGGAAAACTTACAAATTCATTCTATGAGGACAGTATCACCCTGATACCAAAACTAGATAAAGACACCACAAAAAAGGTAACTATGGGACAATATCGCTCATGAATTATAGTTGCAAAAATCCTCAACAAAATAGTAGCAAGTCAAATGCAACAATACATTAAAAAATCATACACCATAATCAAGTGGGATTTTATTCTCAGGTTGCAACGGTGTTTCAATATTTGCAAATCACTCAACATGATACATCACATAAACAAGAGAAAGAATAAAAATGATACAGTCATTTCAACAGATGCAGGAAAAAGCATTTGACGAAGTACAACATCCATTCATGACAAAAACCCTGAACAAAGTGTAGAGGGAACATACTTCAAAATAATAAAGGCCATATATGAAAAACCAAGTTAAAATCATACTCAATGGTGAAAAACAACTTTTCCCCTAAGGTCAGGAACAAAACAAAGATATCCACTGTCACCACTTTAATTCAACATAGTATTAGCCACAGCAATCAGACAACAAAAAGAAAAGGCATCCAAATTGGTAAGAAAGTAAAACTTTCACTATTTGCAGATAACATGATACTAAATATATATATATAAAACCCTAAAGACTTCCCCAAAACTCTATTAGAACTGATAAATGAATTTGGTAAAGTCATAGGATACAAAATCAATGTACAGAAATCTGTTGCATTTCTACACTAATAGTGAAACAGTAAGTGAAATTAAGAAAACAATCCCATTTACAATTGTACTGAAAACAACAAAATATCTAGGAATAAACTTAACCAAAGAGGTGAATGACTTGTACTCTGAAAACTATGAAACACTAATGAAAGAAATTCCCTGTTTATGGGTTGGAAGAACAAATATTGTTAAAATGTCTATACCACCCAAAGCAATCTATAGATTTAATGCAATCCCTATCAAAATACCAACAGCATTTTTCAAAGAACAAATAATCCTATAATTTGTATGGAACCACAAAAGACCTTGAATAGCCAAAGTAATCTGGAAAAAGAAAAAACTGGAGGTATCACAATTCCAAATTTCAAGTTACATTACAAAGTGGTAGTAATTAAAACAATATGGTACTCACATAAAAAAACAGATCAATGGAATAGAACAGAAAACCCACAATTATTTGATCATTAATCTTTGACAAAGGAGGAATGAATATACAATGGGAAAAAGTCTCTTCAACAAATGGTCTTGGGGAAACTTGCACCAACATGCAAAAAAAGAAACAGGACTACTTTCTTACACCATACACAAAAATAAACTAAAAATGGATTAAATGTGAGACCTGAAGCCATAAAAATACTTGAAAAGAACACAGGCAGTAATCTCAAGGACAATGATCATAGCAACACTTTTCTAGATATATCTCCTGAGGCAAGGGAAATAAAAACTACTGGAACTATATCAAAATAGAAAGTTTCTACACAGGACAGGACACAATCAACTAAGTTAAAAGGCAACCTACTGAATGGGAGAAGATATCTGCAAATGTCATATCCGATAAAGGGTTAGTATCCAAAATATATAAAGAACTTACAAAATTCAATACCCACAAATAATCCAATTTAAAAATGGGCAGATACATAACAGACATTTTTTTTTAAGATTTTATTTATTAGAGAGAGAGAGCGCGTGAGCAGGGAGGGGGGAGAGGAAGACAGAGAAGCAGACTCCCCGCTGAGCAGGGAGCCCGATGTGGGGCTGGGTCCCGGGACTCCAGGATCATGACCTGAGCCGAAGGCAGCTGCTTAACGACTGAGCCACCCAGGGACCCCGTAACAGACATTTCTCCAAAGAAAACATCCAGATGGCCAACAGACACATGGAAAAAGGCTCAACATCACTCATCATCAGGGAAATGCAAATCCAAACCACAATGAGATACCATCTCACATTTGTCAGAATGACTAAAATAAAAAACACAAGAAACAAACATCCTTGGCAAGGATGTGGAAAAAAAAGGAACCCCTCTGCCCTGCTGGTGGGACTGCAAACTGGTGCAGCCACCGTGGAAGACAGTATGGGGGTTCCTCAAAAAATTAAAAATAGGGGGCGCCTGGGTGGCTCAGTTAGTTAAACGTCTGCCTTCAGCTCAGGTCATGATCCTGGGATCCTGGGATCGAGCCCCACGTCTGGCTGCTCAGCGGAGAGCCTCCTTCTCCCTCTCCCTCTGCCTGCCACTCTGCCTACTTGTGCTCTCGCTCTGTCAAATAAATAAAATCTTTTAAAAAAATTAAAAATAGAACTACCGTATGATCCAGTAATCACACTACTGTGTATTTACCCTAAAAATACAAAAACACTAATTCAAAGAGATACATACACCCCGATGTTTATAGCAAGCATTATTAACAACAGCCAAACCATGGAAGCAGCCCAAGTATTCATCAATAGATGAATGGATAAAGAAGATGTGGTATATATGTGTCCGTGTGTGTACACAATGGAACATTATTCAGCCATAAAAAAAGAATGAACTCGCCATTTGCAACAACAATGCGTGGAGCTAGAGAGTATAATTCTAAGTGAAATAAATCCGTCGGAGAAAGACAAATACCGTATGATCTCCCCTATACGTGGAATTTAAGAAACAAATGATCAAAAGGGAAAAAAGATAAACCAAGAAACAGGGGCTTAACTACAAAGAACTGATGGTTACCAGAAGGAATGTGGGTGGGAAGAATGGGGGAGATAGGACATGGGGATTAAGGAGTACATGTATTGTGATTGATTAAATAAATAAATAAATAAATAAATAAAAATCAGTTTTTTCCTCAAAGATCAGGTTAAAAGAAAATCCACCAAAAATGTGATTGAAGTCAGCTCTGCCTCTCTAAAAGTTGTGCTCCCCAAGTTAAAATATTTCTCTGGAACTTCTGCAGCTATGCAACATAAAACTAACAGCTTGAGGATGTATGTCAGTAACTTCTCTGGTAAGGAACTGGTGTCTAACTAGCATACTTTCTCTTCACCGTCTGAACCAAGCTGCCAGTAGCTGAAGTAATGAAGAAGATGGCAAAGGATACAAGGCAATGGCTCAATGGCACGTAATCTGCAATGATACTGAACACCTAATTTAATGTCACTGTAATGGAGGAAGTAGCAGTAAGGCTTTGTGTTTGAGTCCTACAGTCAGACTTGGTTCAAAGCCAGACTTTGACATTTCCTGGATGGCCATGAAGAGCTCCTCTAATTCCAACCTGGTCATCTATAAGATAGTAAAAGTAGCAGTGTTTGGCTTTATAGGGTTATTGTAAAGATTAGGGTAAATGGTTATCATATAAGGTGCCTGGTACTGGGTAAGCTATCAATAGTGTTACCTATTTTTAAGATGATTTCAGCTCAATATCCTTGACTATACAGTTGTCCCTCAAACAATGCAGGGTGGTTAGCCAATCCCCCCAACACACAGTTGAAAGTCCGAGTGTAACTTCTGATTCCCCCAAAACTGAATTACTAATAGCCTACTATTGACCAGAAGGCTTACCAATAACACATTTTGTATGTATATTATATACTGCATTCTTAGAATGAAGCTGGAGAAATGAAAACATTAAGAGATGATACATTTATAGTACTGTGCTATAATTTATTGATATGTGTTTACAAGTTCAATCAACTGTCAGCACCTACATCAATAGTCTTATACAAGACACTGTAGATGCCCTGTATTACTAACACCAGACATCAAAAATGAAGATAATGTGAAAAAGAAATTTATATTTACTCAAAGGCATAACAATTCGTGCACTGATAATGAAGCAGCATCAGTCTGATTGCTCCACAGTGGCCTGGCCTGTACACTAATGAATGGATTGTTCTATTTTTATGGCACACATTAAGTAGGAGTGTCATTCATAATATGATAGTGGAAACAGTACTTTTTAAAAAATACCACTTCCCTGTGATGACAGGCTGACACAGTTGCTCCAATATGCTCCAGTATGAGACGCATACTGTATGGTAATGTAATTCTTGAAAACAATGTTAAAAAGCAAAACTAACACATTAATTTTATATTAAATATCACTCACCTTCTGCCTCTGTAAGGACAGGCTAGCCACTTGAAGTCTTGCACATGACGTTCTACACAATGAATACTTAGGCAATATGACGATGCCACAAAAATCTCATGCAGTTCCTGCCATACAATTACTAGGTTTTCACATGAAGATACAACATACACAACAGTTAAGTTTATTAACAGCATGCCCTACTGATTAGTTACTATTAAGTGGAAGCATCATAAAGGTCTTCATCCTCACCCTCACGTTGACAGGGGAGCAGGGGGAGGGGCTGATCTCAGGTCTCGGGGGCGGCAGAGGAGGGACAACGAGGCGGGGGGGGCAGGTGCACTCAGCGCCAACTTTATGGAAATACACTGTCATTTCTGATTTTGCTTTTCCGTTTCTCTAAAAATATTTCTATTTGGTATCAAGGCTCCTTCCACCATCTGCTTTAGTTTCAGTGCCTGTATCACAAAAGGTCGTCTTGAATAAGCAGAACCCTTCTGCTACATTGTTGAATGTCAATTTGTCTTCTGGCGCTGCTGCTTCTACATCTCCTTCCTCATGGTCTGGCACTGGTTCGGAAGCACTCCTCTCCCTCAGATCTTTCATTAATTCCTCTCGCGTGGTGTCTTTTAGCTCTTTAATTTCTCCAGGATCCATCTGTTGAAACTCTTCACACACACACTTTTGCCACATCCACAATCTCTCATTATTTCCTTGATTGACTGTCCTAAGTCCTGTGAAGTCATATGCAACAGGTAGACACAATTTTCTCCAGTAGGAATTTATTCTTTTGGGTTTCATGGCTTTCACAGCTTTTTCTGTAACAGTGATGCCATCCATCTTCAGTGGTATAACCCTTCAAGCCTTTCATGATGTTCTGTTGGGGTTCTCTTCCATGGTGTTGACAATGCTTTCCATTCAGTACAGTGTGTAATGAGCCTTAGAAGTCCCTTGGGATGCCCAGGTGGCTCAGTGGGTCAAGCGTCTGCCTTCGGTTCAGGTCATGATCTCAGGGTCCTGGGATCGAGCCCCACATCGTGCTCCCTGCTGAGCGGGGAGCCTGCTTCTCCCTCTCTCTCTGCTGCCCTCCCTGCTATTCAGCATATCTCGCTCTCTGACAAATAAAATCTTTAAAAAAAAAAAAAATGTCCCTACAGGCTGAATTAGAGACACTGTGTTTGGAGGCAAGACCACTTTTATGTCTTTGGTGCTGAACTCATGGGGTCTTATGGTGGTGAAGGCATTGTCCAATATCAAAAGAACTTTAAAAGGCAGTCCCTCATTGGCAAGGGACTTCCTGACTTCAGGGACAAAGCATGAGTGGAACCAATCCAAAAAGAGTTCTCATTGTCCAAACCTTCTTGTTGCACAACCGGAAGACTGGCTGCTATTTATCTTTTCCCTTGATTGGGGATTAGCAGCTTTATAGAGAAGGGCAATCCTTATCATAAATCCAACTACATTTGCACAAAAAGTGGAATTAGCTTATCTCTTTCTGTCTTCAATCCTGGTGCTCACTTTTCTTCCTATTAAATGTCTTTTAATGGCATTTCCCCCCCAAGAAGAGGGGACTTTCATCTGCATTAAAAACCTGTTCAGGCAGATATCCTTTCTCATCGATTATTTTCTTAATGACGTCTGGGAACTCATCTGCTGCCTCTTGGTCATCAGAAGTGTTCTGTTATCTTGACATTTTTTAAGCCAAACCACTTCCTAAAATTATCAAACCATCCTTTCCTGCCATTAAATTCTCCAGCTTTGGATCCTTCATTTTCTTTTTGCTTTGACATATAATAACTTCAGGTTTTCTCATATTAGTCTATAGGTATGCCTTTCTTACAGCAATTCTGCACCCACATAAAAGCTGCATTTTTAATACAAGATGAAAAGGTGTTTTGCAAGGTTTTCATGTCTGCTGATGTAGCTACAATGGCTTCACATCTTTTTTTTTTTTTTTTCCAATGGTCCATATACTGGATTAATTTACCTTGAAATGGTTGCTACTGCAGCTTCAGATCTCAATCTACGGTACATTACCAAGCAATTCTACTTTTTTTTCTTTGCTTCTTGGGAGAAATTCCAGCATATCTAGTGGCACTTTGTATGGGTCCCATGGTGTTACTCAAGGTTTATGGTATTGCACTAAACATGAAAAATACATGAGAACTGCAAGATCACTTTTTACTGCCATATGCAATTTACTGGAAAGATGAACTGCTCGTGATGATTAGTGTCACAGAGCATTTTAAGAGGATACTTTCAACACTTGAGCTTACTGCAATAGGAACAGGTATATATGAAAAATTACTATAGCAATACACTATGTACTAAAGTAAATTTTATGCAGTTATGATTTTATACTGCATCTTTACATTTGTTTACATTTCTCTTGACTACAAATGGCACCATGTATGGTTGTGTGTGCGACTAAGTTTTGATAAATTTTAACTTACAATAGATTTGTGTATATTTGATGGTAGCAAATGATAAAATAGACTATCTACATATATTTTATGCATTCATCAGATACCTTTCATAATTTTTTTTATAATTTTAAGCTATGCAGTTCATCTGTGAGATTTTTCAAACCGTCAAAAATCTTTAAAAATTTTTCCAGTATTTATTGAAAAAAACCTGTGTTGTTCAAGGGTTAATTGCATTATAACTTTATAAGCTAAAATGAATTACATGGGACCATTTCCTAAGATTGAAAACTTTTGGCTTTCTTAAGGCATGAATAAACTTAACTAACAAAATATAAAGGAGATAACAAGTGTTTGCTTCCAGTTTTTTAAGTTAAGCTATTTTAATTCAGTAGTCACTTACCGGGCAGCACTATTCCCTTCATCTTACCAATAAGAAAACTGAAGCTCAGAAAGGTGACTTCTTTGCTCAAGATCCCATGACCTGAGCTTTGCAAATTGTGGCCCTAAATTCAAGGCTTTTTCTGCACCTCCTCTGAATTATCCCAATGATCTCAAAAATAACTTTGGAGAAAAATAACATGGAGAAGACTCCATGAGAGTCATCTATAAAACATAATGACTTAGCAAAACTAATCCATACTAGTGTACAAAATCAAACAAGGAGTATATGGAGGTGAATTCTCAGTTTGAGGAAGATGCGAACTGCAGAAAAGACGAGTATTTTATTTCTACAAAACCAGCAATTTGGAGATACTTATTAAAGGGAGTTAGAAACAATGCCTTAAAGACTCTAGTCTCATCTCTGTGTTAAGATACCAAACCAACCCAAAGGCATATAAACAAAAGCTGTACTGGGACGCCTGGGTGGCTCAGTCGGTTAAGTCTCTGCCTTTGGCTCAGGTCATGATCCCAGGGTCCTAGGATCGAGTCCCGCATTGGTCTCCCTGCTCAGCGGGGAGTCTGCTTCTCCCTCCTTGCTGCCCAGCCTGCTTGTGCTCTGACAAATATTAATAAAATCTTAAAAAAACAAAAGCTGTATCTAAAGCAGTATTTTTCAAATCATTTTGATTCCGATTCACAAGATTTTACTTTACAACCTAATGTGTATCTATGTCTAGCAAAAGTTTTACACACAAATACTCTACGTATGAATACTTTTTTCCTATTCTGCTTCATTAAAAAAAACAAAATATTGGCTAGACCCATTACATTCATTTCAAGACCCAGTTTGAAAAACACTAAACCAAAGAGATACAAAGGCTATTTGTATTATCGCACCATGCTCTAGAAGCTTAAAATAAATTTATTTTAAAAGCACATCTTATCTTAGCAAGGAAAACAACTGATATTGATATATTGGCAGGGAACTGCTATGAAGAGGATACTGTATCTCACACCCAACCACTGAAAAGCAATTGAAGGAGAAAAGATTATAGACCTAAAAAGTTTTGTGTGTGTGGTATATTTAATGAATCAAAGAAAAAAAATCAAATAAATGGGAGAAGAGAGGAACACCCAACTTGAGACCTAAATTTTCTCCTCTTGGGGTGACTTGGTGGCGCAGTCGGTTAAGCAACCGACTCTTGGTTTCAGATAGTGATCTCAGGGTCATGAGATCTCTCCCTCTCCCTCTGCCCCCTCTCCATGCTTGCTAGCTCTCTCTTGCTCTAAAATAAATAAATCTTTAAAAAAAATAAATTTTCTCCTTTCAAACTCTTTAAAGTTGGAGGGGAAAGACTAAGAGAAAAAAAAATGGAAGATTTGGAACCAATTTGAGATTTTCTTTGCATTTGATATGCTATGTTACATTGTAATGTAAATATACATTCATTAGCTATCCCCAAATTCTAGTTAATTTTTCCCCCACAAATAGTTTTTAGAATTTCTTACAATGTAATTTGATGACCACTTTTTATGACTGACTGCTGTCGTGACTTTTACTTTCTGTTATATATACACCGTATGCAACCTTCATTGGGGGCATATCTAACTAGTTCTGTGCATACTGACTAAACCCCTGAGCCTAAACGACTACCTTGCATGTATAAACCACTGTATATATGGAAGAACATGGCTGATTTAGAAGAAGTGAATTACCAAACAAAAGGAAAAAATCCTCTATGTGTACCTCAGGATAAAATTAAATGACTGTACCAGCTAAATGTCTAACTATGAAGTAATGAATTACTTATAAACATGTATTATCTTTCAGTGTGTTTATCACTTACCACAAGGTACTTTAAGTTCCAGAACAAGTAAAGAGAAGTAACAACTGACAATATTATATATCCTGCTACTTAGACACACTCATTTTTCTATACATTTGTGAAAAGGAATATACTATTTATAAGTTATTTCAGGCTAGGGTGTCTGAAAAGAAAATGTGAAAAGAGGCAACAGCATTCATAAAAGTACACGAGAAAAAAAACTCTCAAGAAGAACAGACTTTATTTTTAACATAAAAGTTCTATTTTCTTGTGAGGCAGCAATAAGTGTCAGTGTCAGATACAGGGAATACATAAGTACATAATAACAATATTTATCACCATTGGAAATGCTGTTTTTTGGGAGATTTTTGTTAGAAAAACAAAATTTTTAAAAATTGCATCTTAAAAAGATTTACACAGCTTAAACAGAGATGAAAGATACAGACTTCAAAAAAAACATAAATTATATTCAACAGGATTGTATAAACAAAATATTGTTCAGGGCTGCTCTGCTTATCATTAATTTAAGCAGAGCAAAACTTAAACCTTAAAGTGCGAAGTATTCTTAGCTTTTTTTAATGCAAATTCAGCACTTCCACTGGTCCGGTTTTGAGACATCAAAATTCCAAGCATTAAGGAATGAATCTTAAGTTTAGAATAGTAAACTGAATTCAGTAATGGCAATTTTTCTTTTATTTCCTTTAACAGAAGAAAATCCTGACAACCCAGTCCTAATCTCGGACATACAGAAGGCTATAAATTCTGCCCTTTTTTAAAATATCTCTTTTCCAGTAAAAGCCAACCATTAAAAAGAAAAAAAAGGGGGGGGAACGCCTTTCTTGTTGCCAGTTACTCCACAGTTAGCAGTAGCACCTTCTAAAAGGCTGATTTGGCTTAAGTAGTAAGAAATATTTTAAACAAAATGAAGACTCTAGTTCAAAAATAATTTTGGCATCCATGCTCATCGTATTAACCAAAGAGGCAGAACAGGTATTTTAAAAATATAACTGCTAACAAAAGCTATGACAAGTAATAGACTTAGTCATGATCAGAAACAATAATGTTCTATGTTTTCATCATCACAAGGAAGAAATCACAAGTAAAAAATAACTTAAGAAACTTAAGACGAAGTAAATAGCCAGAGAACAGCTCCTTTTGCCAAAATATACATGTCACCTATTTCTTTTACTGCAATGGAAGTAAATTTATTTAAAACTTTTAAAAATTTAAATTATATTCCCATTGAAGCTATTCTAATTTAACTTCTGTACAGTTTTCTACAGAATAACAAGATAATTATGGAATGTAGTTTTAGAAAATATTCTTTTGAAAGTAGATCCATTTTTTAAAAAAATCAGCCATCTGTGAACTAAGGGTTAAGCAAAAGAGCTGAATGGACCTATGGTTAATATTTTTTCAGGACTGCAATAAAGCTCATATGCTTAAAAATTAGCCCTTTGGCACTGGCAGTTAGAGTTGTTTGTACCTTGTACCTTTTTGTCTTTCTTTCAAATCTCAGGCTCTATTTCTCCCAAACCCAAGGGATATGTTTGGTTGCCATACAATTAATTTACCTGCAAATTCACATTCTCCTTACAACCAAACATTAAAAGTTCCACTTATAAGACTATGTAAATAATAACTCTTAAACTTGTTCTCCCATTCTGGTTTTAAATTACTTTAGATTAAGGATATATGAAATTCTACAGAAAGATGTGAATTACACAAATATACACAACAGAGTAAAGGGAAAAGCTGTTTATAAAGTGGCATTTTAGTTATAAAATACCCTTGTGATTTACAGGAATGGACAGAAGAAAGTAAGTGTAAGGTAAAGAAAAGAACAGATTTAATGGAATTCAAGTAATCAAAAAACTGAGGGTTTTTTAAAACTTGTTTTTAACTTCCTCCTCCTCCCATTCATACCAACTCTCCTGACGAGTTTTACCTTTTCTTCTGTACTTTTGATAGAGCAGTTCTCAGTGGTGAAATGGTAAAGTCAAGACACATAACAAATAAGGCAAAGAATCAAGGTTCTCAAGAAACCAACCAACCAGAAAATTTAGATCCTGAATAACTGAGTTTTACTGATTGAGAAGCCACAATGTACTAATTCCAAGTAAATTAGTTTTGGATGGAGAAGGTACCAAAATTCATCAGTGCTACCAGCTGAAACCTGACAGACTTATTCAAATGTTTGAATTTATCTAATTTGCCTAAATACATCTCCATTTTAAACTTCACAGGACATAATTTTAATTATTTGCATGTTTTAAAGGTGCATGAGTATAAGAAGTCCTTTCAAAAGATTTATTGCTACCACTAGGTTTCCTCTGATGGTATACGTCCGAACAAACTGACATTATTAAACCTTCTAAACTGTATCCTCTTTACAAATATTTAAACTTTTTTCTCCCTATAATACGTATAGGAACATTAAATTATTGCATCATAGGTAGTATATGAAGATCTTAGAAGGATGCTTTTTATCAATACTGTTTGCAGAAACTCATTTTTAAAAAGAGCTGCTCCTCAATTTCACTACCACAGACACAAACAGGAAATACTGTTGTCAGGTGATACCAGCAGTGACTGTATTGAGATGAGCCAAAATCCAAAACTGTATGGATTTTTCAAAGATCCCTGTTGTTTATATGCTTCAAAGCTCTCCTGGCCTGTCTTCCCCACTGTGTGGAATGCTGGAGGAAAACCAGCAAAATCTGTAAGCAACGTATCTCAGTGCCAACCACCATAAAGAAAATGTCAGTCGCAAGATTCTGTGACTACAGATTGCTATTCAATGGATTACACTCCTGGCAAACTACTAACCCTGACCAATTCCACAAGACAACAACATCACAAAAGCAAAGGAGGAAATCCATGCACAGTCATTTTAGGACCTCTTGGAACTATGATACAGTGATGATAAAGGGAGATCATGGGATAAGTATTTTGTAGAAAACCAAAGGGGCTCCTTACTCCTAGCTAGCAATCAACACTGGGTAGTTTCCTTTTGGCTCACTGACTTTTCAACCAAGTTCCAATGATGGGTGAGAACATATTAAAGCACTTGTCTCCAGACTATAATTTTTCTGACCACATGGTGAAATGTGTATAGTGAAGAAAACAGCAGTTTACAAGTATTTCACCCAAAGCACAAACTTCTGACATCAAAAAACATAAATCACATAATGTACTAATATTTAATATTGCTTTTTATCTCTTGTTATATATTTGTTCAATGCATTTACCTATCAATTCTTGTTTGGGAGAAGAACATAGTCATGAGATTAAGATTGCTGGGAAAATGTCAACAATCCCTTTGGTCCCAAAGCTGAAAACAGCTGAGAAAAGCACACACCTAGAAAGGGAAACAAGAAACAAGGGGCCACCAAAGAATCTTTGAACATCCTGTTTGCTCCGTTTCAGAAAATGTAACATTGGTATTATAAAATAGTCATTTTCATATAAAAGATGGTTCTTGCAGCATCATTCATGTCTCCCTTCAGGAATTATGTTTGCAGGGATCAGTTGTTTGTTTTTTTTAAGAAGTTTAATTTGAAAACAAAAAACGATGTGATATTGGCCCTCCAAAACTAAATAATGAGACCTTTCTTGTTTCAACCGGTGCTTTAAGAAAAAGCAGGCTAAGCAATGAGGACTGGCCTTCATGAGTGAGCAAAGCCATCAGAGGGCGCTGCCTTCTTCCAGAAGTCACACTGTGACTCGTCACCGCAGAAAGCTGGAGCACTTCACAGCCAACTGGGAGTGTGTGATGCCTTCACAATGAAATGATCTGAGGAGGTTCTCAGTTGCCCAGAAAAACGGCCACACCGCCCTGTGACCTATCCTTCAGCTTCCTCAATGGGTTCTGGTGGTGGGAGTAGAGAGGCTGATGGCATGACTGTACTCGTTCCTCGAGAGACTCGGTCTTGCTCTGTGTTTGTAGACAGGGAAGCCACAGCAATAGGCTGCAGCAGAGTGGTGGTCATACCAGTGGTAACTGTCAGACTGTGACCAGAGCCCTTGAGGGTGAGATCTGGTGTGGGAAGGAGTGGCTTGAGGATGCTGACGAGGCAGAAGGCAGAACCGCTTTTAGGAATGAAATTCACTTTGTTTTTGTCAGGACAGTAAAAGGCTGGGATTTCATGGAGTTGTTTTGGCCTAGGCACAGAACAGACAACCCGGTAGTTTTAAGTCACAGATCACCGGAAGTAAGTTCTTTTATTATTTTTTTTTCTAAACAGATATGTTATAGATACATGAATACAAAACTCAAATTATATCAAAAGCTTCAAATGCTATGGGCCCAAGTGGAATGAAACACATAATTCAAAAAATGTATCTTAGAATGCCAAAAGGACATCATTCATCTTTGCTGCTTTCAATTCCCTGGAAAGCCCGGTACACCACACAGGGGACTCAGGCTGATGACCACTGCATCTCAATGAAGATCTAAGACAGCCATTAGGAATAAAGAATTTCCTAAAGCAAAAGAAATTCTAGATGTTTAAAGACAAAAATTTGTTCCACTACTACAATTTTTCCAAAGCCTATACTATCTTGAAAGGAATGACATACAATATCCATCTTTGCTAAATTCCACCAGTGCACGACTAAACTTTGGCAGGCATGAGTTTTCTCTTCAAGTGTGCTTAAAAATCTCTTGGACTGAAAGAAATTTTTTGAATTAACCATGATGGTTTTCTGAGAAACATAATGGAAATGTAAAATCAAAATAAAACTAATCACTGTCCCTTCCTGTCCCCAGGTACTCCTGAAAATTAACTCAAATGTTTGGAAATGGATACTAGTATTAATGGTATTCTATGAAACTAAAGATATTAAAAAATTAAATTGTTAAAGTAACATGGAAGTGCCACAAAATTAAAAAGAAATTAAGGTGGGAGAACCTAAGTAAATCAAGATTCAGGTAGGAAAAGGTAATATGATCATATGATAAAAGTATGGTTCTCATGTCTCCTAATGAAATTTAAAAAATTAAAATTCAAGTGTGCCAAGTCTGCACTGGATAGATTCTGGGGACCCAAAAATGAAACAATCTACAAGGAGAGAGATTAAATATGTAGTTCTTGGGGGGAGGGAGATACTGAGAATAGAACTGTATTTCAATATAATTAATCCCATTTGTAATCTTACATGTTTTCTGCATTTAAAACATTATTCAGAGAAGTTATGAATTACTTCAAGCATCCCTAATCTTGGTGACACTGCCAAAGGTGCCCAGAGCACAAAAAAAGGTCAAGAACTCCTATCAAAGGTCTGACAGATGTGATAAAAATGGCTTATAAAAGGTTTAAAAATAGCACAGGGGAGTGGATAACCTGTGGCACAGAGGAAGAGGGAGAATTTGGTAGAAAGAAGGCTTACAAGGGAAGTAACATCTGAGCTGGGTTGTAAAAAATTAATAAACAGGGGCACCTGGGTGGCTCAGTCGGTTAAGCATCTGCCTTTGGCCCAGGTCACGATCCCAGGGTCCTGGGAGCACGTCCCACATGGAGCTCCTTGCTCAGTGGGGAGTCTGCTTCTCCCTCTGCCTGCCAATACCCCTGCTTGTGCTAACAAATGAATAAATAAAATCTTAAAATAAAAAAGAAATGAATAAACAACAGACCTGGGGAATGGGAATGGTGCCCCCCGCCCAAAAAAGCTCCAAGTAGACAATGTTTTTGGTGGGCAGATTTTATTAATAGTGAGTACTACCCAAGGACAGCTTTGACAAATACAATAATTTAAGAACAAAGAAATCATTTAACTGATGTTTTACTTGTGCACTGTTCCAATATACAATGGAAACATCAAGTACTTTTAGGGCTACAAGTGTATTTGGGTAGATTAGTGATAAGAAGGGCACACATTCCTCTATTTTTACTATATGAGAGTATGGTTTTCAATTCCTTAAAGAAGATAGGAGGTCGAGGTTAGGTTTCTATAATTAGAAAATGCTTGAATTTTCTTCTGAAGGTGCAATTATTAGAAATAACTTTCATTTTTAGGGAAAAAAGGCCAATCCTCCTTAATTAATTTTTGGGGGGTTATCTTGTTAAAAATTACTTAATTTCCTTACTGCTTTCATTAAAATAGATCTCACACAAAATAATATAAACAGTAATAAGTAACTAGCACCAAGATCAAACAAAACTTAAGTAACAGTAAAAAACACCAACCTCCCCCCCAAAAAACCCCCCCAAAAAACAAAAAACCTTCCTTAATGTCTCGTCTTCCAGTGGCCACCCCAACCTAGCAAGAGGAATCACTCCTAATCCCTAACATTTTTCTAGATGCATACTACCCAAGAAACATATTAACCACCACTGGAGTGGAAGATCGGTATATACTTATGTTAATTGAAGCTGCAAGAACTAATACTACTTCAAAGCTTTCTTCAACTTAATAACCATAAATAGAAAAAAAAACTCAGAATTTTAAATTTTTATTTTTCCTGAAGAAATTATTCCAAAAGGATTGTGTCTCAAAGTGGATATAACTGTTTGCAAGCTAACTTTCTGAAAAACTGATGGATGGGCTGCATAGTAATTCTAGGTATTCTTATACTGATGCAAAGAATTCTTTCCTGTCTTTTTTTAAAGGCTTGTGTATTTTTTTTAATGCAGGCATAAATTATCAGCCAAGAAAATGGTGGGTCCAAGTTACTTATAATCGAAAGGAGGGAGACAAGGAGGGTCATGTTATATTTTTAATAATACCTCTATACTGCAAAGAGGCCATAATATCTAGGACTCTAAGGTAACTGAGGCCAAGGAATTCATTAGTTTGGAGGAAGAAATAACATATTTGACTTTCTTTAAAAAAGGACTAAGTACAAACGATATGGCTATGGTATGTACTGTATCACAAAGAATATAGAGACTGAAAGTACAAAATGTGGTTTAAATTCTGGGTCTAAATTCAACCACCTATTTTCTTTCAGGTAAATAAACGTGCATTTCTAGAAACCAGAGATCAACCCTCACCCCACTCCAATCTCCAGGTCAGGTCAGAGTTACTGCTTTTAGACCAGAAGAGTTAAAAATATTCTAGAAGAATGATTAGATAAGCCTAAAATTTTTAATTAGGACCAATAATCTATGTGTGTTTGTTGCTAGTGTACCCAGTGGGTTTTGCTCTCATTTTGACAGAGGTAGGGCAAAAGAGACTAATTTTTTTAGACCTTAAATAATTTGTTTTATTGGCAGAAAGTTAAAATTACTTCTAAGGAATCCATTCTTGGGTTACTGCTGTTCATTTGTTTTTGAAACATAATGAAAATGCTTAAAAAAGAGTAAGTTTTTGTATGCTACACATCCTATATATCAGTATAATGTATAACAAACTATGTATATTTTATTTTTGTTTTAAAGATTTTATTTATTTGACAGAGAGACACAGCCAGAGAGGGAATACAAGCAGGGGGAGTGGGAGAGGGAGAAGCAGGCTCCCGGCCGAGCAGGGAGCCGGATGCAGGGCTCGATCCCAGGACCCTGGGATCATGACCTGAGCCAAAGGCAGACACTTAATGACTGAGCCACCCAGGCGCCCCTAACTATGTACATTTTAAAAAGAGTAAGTTTACCTTCTAATAACAGATGGATATGCCATGTGAGATGTTAGGGTTTACCTTCTATTTCTTTGATCTAGCTATCCCCATCCATATACACACACAACTCTATCCATTTTTCCCTCCCTTTAGATACAAATAATGTAGCAGTATATACATAGTTCAGACATTAAGTCCTGAGGAATTTTCCAAATGCAAGAGTTTAAGGCAGATACCACAGGACACCAACCTATACAACAAATATTCACTCAAAGTCATTTATAAAAGGAATTCAAACTGCTTTTGAGCGAATCAACGATTTCTCTGCATTTGGACAATCTTTTTTTTTAAAGATTTTATTTATTTATTCAGAGAAAGAGAGTGAGCACACAAGCACGAGCGGGGGGGCGGAGGGGGCAGAGGGAGAGAGAATCCCAAGCAGACTCCGTGCTGAGTGTGAGCCCCATATGGGGCTTGACCCCAAGACCCAGAGATCATGACCTCAGTTGAAATCAAGAGTCGGGTGCTTAACTGACTGAACTACCCAGGCACCCCCGCATTTGGGCAATTTTAACTACCAATGAGTAAATCAATGAGCTCAACTCCAAAAAGGTCCATTTAGACCATTTGATTTTTACTTAGTAGAATGATTCCACGTCTTAAGAACTCTCATGGAAAAGTCCAAGCCAGCATCTGCAAATTGGGCATAAAAAATATGAGGTATTTGTTAGAGATGCATAGTCCAGGTCCTACCTCCATATTTATGCATTAGGCCTGGGATGGGAGCTGGGAATCTGCAGTTCCAACTCATACCCCAGATGATGATGATTCAGGGAGTCCGTGGAACAGATGTGGAGAAATTCCGCTTGTACCAGTCAAGCTTTTAGACTAACATAGTAGGCATGGGGGGGGGGGGCGGGGAAGCAGTTGCTAAAACGGAGTTTTCAATTACTGTCACAAAAGCAGATAGGAGACTGACATCTGGGATTTCCTAGTATAGAAATTAAGGGAATTCAAAAACAATGCTCTTTGTGTGGCAAAATTATTCAGAATTCAGGTTAAAGGAAACACTGACAGGAGGAACACACAGAAGAACAAAAGGATGTCATATTTCAAAACGATTCCAAGACGTTCATAAAGGAGGAAAAAGATCAATGACGTGAGTCAGACAAGGCTGGACAATCTTCACATTGTGTTTCAGGTTTCACAAGCGAGAAAAAGCCAGAAGGTGACTCTTAAGATGTGCAGCCATAATGAGACTGGAAGGGGAGGGCTCAGTACTACCATCACACCCCCAAATAATGTTCATTACCTCATCTGCTATCTCACACATACCTACAATCCTGTAGCCATCACTTACAAAGCCAGGAGGCATGGCTACTGAAAATACTAAGGCTAATTCTGAGCAAATTTTGAGTCTAAAATTATAGTACTTCCCTAGAGTACCAGTCAGCAGAAATATGAGCAAAGGAGATCACATACCAACAGTACTAGACACTATTTAAAATCCTGCTTCTTACATTATCTTCATCACAGTAACCTGATTCTACAAAGTTGCAGAATTCTATTTCCAATACGGACAAAATACTTCTAATACCGTTTAAAGAACTAAAGACCAAAAGTACATAAAATCTGAAGGGAATTCAATCCGTGAAAGAAGGAAACCACACTAGGTGAGATCCATGGTCTACCTTGAATAAAAATACTGCTAAATTCAATGTGTGAAGTTGACTGTATACAGATTCAAAAATAACAGCCACAGAGGACACATTGGGGACAAGGGAGGAAACGTGAAAAACAACTGGATATTAGTTGATATTAAGCATTGCTGTTAATTTTCTTTGGTGTGATAATGATTTTGTGGTTATATAGGAGTACTATGGTTACTTTTAGGAAACAAATATTAAATTGTAGTTACGGTTAAGTGTCACGATGTCTGCAACTTATTTCCACACACTTCAGCAAAAACTACCACCACCATGCACAGACAAAGCACATATTAACAGAAAGTTAACTACGGAATCCAGGTTGTGTATATATAGGAGTGATCACTGTACTCCAACTTACTTGAAAATTCTCATAATAAAAGTTATTTCAGGGGATACTTACGAGCATTCCTCAAAGACTTTGACTCTTTCACAGCCCTCAGGAGGTTCCCTTTTGAACATATAACTGTTGTTAGGTTTTGGTGAGGTTGCATATTTGGGCAAAGGAGAGTTGTTCCCATTCTCTGCAAAAAATGGCATGCTGGATTACTAAGAAATACTACCACATAAATGCAGTCATACTAAATTTTTTATTTATTTATTTTTTTTTTATTTATTTATTTGACAGAGAGAGACACAGCGAGAGAGGGAACACAAGCAGAGGGAGTAGCAGGCTTCCTGTGGAGCAGGGAGCCCGATGCGGGGCTCGATCCCAGGACCCTGGGATCATGACCTGGGCCGAAGGCAGACGCTTAACGACTGAGCCACCCAGGCGCCCAGTCATACTAAATTTTAATTGTACATGGCCTCCCCCAACACCACGAACTACTTGAGGGTAAGAACAGTGCGTTACTCATCAACACCACCCCCCAAGATCTGGCACAATACCTGCTAAAGAGCAGATAATTAATGTTTGCTAAATAAATGCATAAACAAAAAAATTTTATTTCTTTTCCACTTGCAATTACTACAGCTTAGGCCTATCTCACTTAATTCATGGCACTTAACACTGATATCTTGCTCCCTTCTTTCTTTTTTTTTTTTTTAAAGATTTTATTTATTTATTTTACAGGGAGACACACAGCGAGAGAGGGAACACAAGCACGGGCGTGGGAGAGGGAGAAGCAGGCTCCCCACTGAGCAGGGAGCCTGATGCAGGGCTCGATCCCAGGACCCTGGGATCATGACCTGAACCGAAGGCAGACGCTTAACGACTGAGCCACCCAGGCGCCCCTTGCTCCCTTATTTCTGATATATACCCAGCAATCAGACTCAAATGCCAGTTCCTTTCTTCCCAGTAAATGTAACTGAGATGGCTCTTCACTGGTTGCTTATCATTTACTCCCGGCCCACCCTTCAGAATTTCTCAATTTGATTTCTCTGCTCCTCTAAGTTACAATCTTTGCTCCAGCGGTCAGGAGCCATCTTGCACTGTACGCCAAAGGCTTCTCCTTACTTAAGAGGTCCATCTCTATTCATTTGCCAAAACTTCCTTCAAAGTCTAGCTCGAAGTTTTGACTTTCCAAAATCACCCTATCAAAGCAAATACTTCTTTAACTCTGGCATTCCTGTTCAGTGTTGATATCCTCAGTTTCTACTACATTAACTTAAAATTCCTGATATGTTACCTAAGTGTTCTAAATTTTCAGTCTGTGTCAACTAAGCTACAAATTGTCTTTGCGGGCAGTAGCACTGTAGCCCTGTTTTCTTATAAAAGAAATTCAGAGAAGCTAACCAGTCACCAGTCTCCTAAAGTCAAATAAAGCATTACACAAAATTCACAGAGTTCCAACTTGTTACTGAAGTAAAAGTAGAAAGTATGGGAAACAAGGGGCAGATTTTAACAGCCATGTTTTTTTAAAGGGGGGGGGCAGTGTTACATTTGATTGAGCACTAAGTACCAGGAGCTGTGCTAAAAGGTTTGCATTTACCATTCCTTTTAATCCTAACAATAAGTAGTAGTTAATTATGCTGATTCCTGATAAGAAACACACAGCCCAACCAAAGGATTTAATTCTGTGAGTGTCCGACCTCGGTGCACACCGGAATCACCTGAGAGCATTAAAAACTATTGGTACCTGTATCCAACCCCCCAGGGGTTGTGATTTATTTGGTGGAGGGTGTTGGAATAGCTATATTTTACTTAACCTAGAAGCTGGTAAAAAAGGGTTCCAATAATAACATTTACAACTGCCCACAGCTTTAACTGACTTCTTCAGGAAATCTTACATTCTTTTCAGTTGTTACAGTCTCAATAATTTAGATGATTGATGGTAATGACCAATTGTAACTTTTTAGGACATTCAACACACTTGTGAGTAGTAGGTTCTCAATAAGTTACTACTAAACTGAGCTGAATTTACGAATGTATTATTGCTCTCAAGTACACAGAGTAACCTGAATTAGGCTAACAAAATATTGTCCTGATATAGACAAATGACAGGTCATGTTTGTTTTAAAAGTCAAGAACATTAGTAATTAATATTCAAACAGCTTAAGTCTCCAAATTATCTTTTAAGTTGCATAGGTAGTTTAGTACTGTAAGTAAGCCTTCCAACCTTTTACTATATAGGCTTGCCTTCAATACTCATCTTGCATTAACATAAATCAGCTTAATTCTTGTTAGAAATTTCACAAGAAGTGATTCTAAAAAACATTAATTTGAAGGTTTCAAGTTCAATTAAAAATACTAAGGTAGTAAAAACAAGACAACTAAGGTGAAAGAGAACAAAGTGCTTTTCAAGATAAATGTTCATTTATACCAAAAAGAATGTTTCTCACTAATAAGGAACTTGCATTAACAAGTGAAGAAAAAGGAAAAAAAAAGGTACAAACAGAAGTCCATAAATCCACACTAGACCATCACTTGAGCACTATAGTAAAACTTACTGTTTTGTACTTCAATTTTTAAAAATCTATGTTAAGAACGTATGTCAAAGTAATTACCTTAGTTGTCTTAAGTGTGTGTGTTCTACTACAAAATGAACAGAATGAACAATACAATAGGTGGTGCTGTGCTCATTTCTCTGGTAACAGACTCCCCCCGCATTGTACCTTTATCCCTGGGATCAACAAGCAGGTCATCAGCTGAACAAGGGCTCTCTTCGCTACCTTCATTTGAGATGGTGAGGAATGATGTGGGGGACACAGACTGAGAGCGGCTGCTATTGTTGCTCCCCCTGTCTGCCCCACCAGGGGTCTGCGTGTCGATGCTGCGTGTGCTGCTACTTCTCTGGACGAGGGGGGGAGGTGCACGATGGCCATCTGGAATATCTTGTGGCTGTGATAAAATTTTAAAAACATACGTGTATTTATCATCGATTTCAAAATTCACCAGAAAAGCACCCAAAATCAACCTTCCCCTACTGTGCCAGATGACTCACAGATCAGAAATGCCCCATTAGGCCTGACGAGAAAAAAGCCTTTGTGTTGCTCCGTAAGTGACATCCCTGTCTAATATGACTGCCCTGCCAAACAATGAGCAGCATATGCAAAGACCCTGTATTCCCAGGGTTAGGCCCAAGACAGGTGGTCAATGCTCACTGAGTGATCAATTGTAATGAATTGGTTATCATGTGATAACTATTTTTAAGCTTGTAAAGAACTGCCACGGCAAAAGAGAAAAGAGGAGAAATCTAGGTATAACCCTAAGTTCCATATCAGAAGAGAAGGTTATCCATTGTGTGAACCAGTGATACTTGATGACAGGTCCTGTTACTTTCTCCCTCTGCCCACATACATCCCCCTGAAAGAGTTTTTCCAAAGAAACCTTCCTTAATAAGGGAAAGGTTAATGGTAGCAATGGTAATTATAAGGGGAAATCAAGAACATTCAGAGGAAATCTTGTGTGGCTCACTTGGCAGGAAAACCAGCTCCCTGTACACCTTTGGTTCATTTACCTTTATGACATCAGGAGGTTACTCCCATCCTGCAGGATGGACAAGACAAGAGGGTATGGGAGCTGTGTTTTTCTAAGCTAAACCAACCTTTAATCTTCATGGAGAGGATATCTTAAGCATCAATAACTACTTAAACTCCCCAATTCCTCTTTCACTGAAGAATGAAAGCTTAAATATACTCTGTGACATGCTTTTAAATATAAAAAGGAATTTTCTGTGTCTTACATAGGAATCATTCTTATATCTGATATGTTTTTGTTTTTTTTTTTTAAGATTTTATTTGAGAGAGAGAGGCAGAGGGAGAGGGAGAAGCAGGCTTCTCATCAAGAAGGCAGCTGGATGCAGGGCTCAATCCCAGGACCCGGGATCCTGACCTGAGCCGAAGGCAGACACTTAACAACTGAGCCTCCCAGGTGCCCGGTGTCTTATGTGTATTAAAGGTAAGCAGAACTACACTTCATGATCATAAAGCGAACCAATCAAACAATAAGGAACAGGAAGATTCATGCTTAGAAAGTATTTGAAGTCATATCCCTCCCTCCCAAAAAATTTGGAATCTAAACTTTTGTTACATGGAGTTATAGCAAATGAGAAGTGTATCACCTGTCTAGTGATTTTTAAATATGTATAAACAAAAAGTAGTTTCTGTTCAAGGACCTAAATTTAAGTCATATCAGTTGTGTCTATGAGATGCAAAGAAATGACAACTTTTCATTCACTTGCTAAGATAAAAGTTTTTCAAGAGAGACATATTTTCATTGTCTCTCAACGAGGAAGGAACATAAGTAAATATGGAAACTGAAATTGTAACTTTTTAAATAATTAGAATAGTTAATCTGTAAGGACAATTTTAAGATACAGAATTACTTACTATAAGTTGTTCTTCCTTTTCCCCAGTCTCTTTAATGATTATTTCAATCTCCTGATTCAATCCTTCCACACTATTCCGGAACCGGGAGCCTGTTGATTTGGTGATGGGAATTACTGGAATAAGTGCACTCTTTGGAACAGGAGCCTGAAGAAAAAGCAGTGGAGGAGGGAGAAGAAAGCTTTAATATGTTTCCTTTAAATTCTCTAGTTTGAAGCATACTTCCCATTGACATGCATAACTAAAATAAATCAAAATTAAGTTTACAGGCCTCACAAAAAGTGTGAGTAACCATCAAACATGCTCTTTGGTATACACAAAATATAATTTAAAGCCAAAACTCCAGACAATCAAGGTAGAATTTAGAAGTTTATTCACATCTATGAGGACTGTAAAGAGAGGAATACTAAATGGATAAAGGGAAATACTAAAAGAATGTCAGTATCAAAAATTCTTTTATGACTGTAATAGAGTTCAGATTTTAGAACATAACTTAAAAGTCCTCCAGTGTCACAATTATCTACAGTCCAGGGAAAAAGTTTTTTGGTTTTTTTAAAGGTTTTATTTATTTATTTGACAGAGAGAGACATAGCGAGAGAGGAAACACAAGCAGGGGGAGTGGGAGAGGGAGAAGCAGGCTTCCCGCCGAGCAGGGAGACCGGTGCAGGGGAAAAAGTTCTTTCTCCCCGGGAGAAAGTTTTTTAAAAGGTGATTTATCAGAAAAAAATATTTTGGGGGCGCCTGGGTGGCTTAGTCATTAAGTGTCTGCCTTCAGCTCAGGTCATGATCCCAGGGTCCTGCGATGGAGCCCCACACAGGGCTCCCTGCTCAGCAGGAAGCCTGCTTCTCCCTCTCCCACTCCCCCTGCTTGTGTTCTTGCTCTCGCTCTGTCAAACAAACAAACAAATAAATAAATAAAGTCTTAAAAAACAGAAAAAATATTTTGGTTAGAAAAAACAAAATCAGTCTCAAAGTCCACATATAGCAGCAAGATTGTAGAAATGAGCATAACTTCCCTGTGATGATTTTAATATGTTAAGGGAAAAAAAGATATAATTCATTTTCCTCTTTTTCCACTGGCACAGCATTACTTTTGAAAAGAAATAACTGATTACATAATCAAAGGATAAAACATGATTTCCTGACAAGATAGCTCAAAGTAAAATATGAAACAAGAATGATAGAGTTATCTGCTAAAGTTAATAGCAACAGCGTGCCAGAAGATCATCGCACTTACTGTCCTGCTATCTAGTAAAGAAATGTGATTCTTCATTTAGGGGGGGTTTCTTTGAAAAACCTCTTTCAGGGGAAGGTGGGCAAGGAGACAAAGGTAACAGGGCTGCCAAGCATCACTAGTTTCCATTCAGTGGATACAACCCTGTTGTATGATATAGAAACTTCGTGTTAAACCTGTATTTCTCCTCTTCTATAAATAAAAATATTTATTTATTGTAATATAATAAAATAAATTAAAATAAATTAAAAATTTTATAAATAATTTTTATAAATTAAAATTTATAAATAAAATTTTATAAATAAAATTTATAAATATTTATAAATAAAAATTTATAAATAAAACTTCTAAAAATAAGCATAACACAACAATCTTTAGAAAAGGCAAATTTCCATCCTTGGAAAGTTTGTGAGGAAAAAAGCCAAGAGGAAGCTTCAATCTGGAGTGGACAGAAAGAAGAGATGGAAGTGCAAAGGGAATAGTAACATGGGAAGCTTGAGGGTATGGAAAGAATATTGGGGAACAGAGGGACTAAAAAGGGGGAAAATGAAAAGATACTACTAGAAGAAAATAATACCTGAAAAAGACTGTGAAAAGACAAGAAATTATTTTAAGAATAAAATACCTAAGAGGGAAGACACAAAATACGTTGTAGCTACCATTTATAGAGCATCCATCCACCATGGGCCAAACACCACAGGTCCTCTGTCATTTTCAGAACCACTCTCTGAGGTGGATGCAGTGTTCCCCAGGTTACATGCAGAGAAAGTGAGACTCAGGGGCCCAAGAATAATGAAGCAATGTTGCCTCTTAGGCATCTCCTTATCGCCACCGCCTAAAAGAGTCTAGATCAGACGTGAGGCTTATTCAACAAGGCTGGTGCTATGAACAATGTCTGCGTCCCCTTTTAAAAATCTCTAACCCCAACGCGGCTATTATTTGGAGCTGGGGGCTGTAAGGAAGTAATTAAGGTTACAGAAGAATGGGGACCTGATCCCATATAAGAAAGGAAACCGTGAGGTGACAGGAAATGGATTCAGGCTAAAGCAGTTAGAGGTTAAAAGAAATCTACAGCTCATGAGCCTGTAGTGGAGAGCATATTAGAACATTTCTGTCATGTACTCATCCTACCTATGCCTGAACTCTCCCCGTGTCAGGAAATAATGGCAGACCAAGAAAGATCTCAGGACTTAGTACATATTTAACAAGTAAGTTTTTTTTTTTTTCAACTCTAAGCTTAATTTCCTTTTCTGAATGTCACAAAAAAAGTAATAGCTTGCACTGGATGCCATTTTCAGATATGGCATTTGGTTTATAACTGTTAAGTTACTGAAATGAAGGAGACCAGAAGGGAAGGATGCTCTGACAAGGTTTTTGCAAAATGTTGACCTTCTTGGATTTAGAACCATAAGTATTTTCAGAACAGAAAGCTTAAGTTTTCTGGCTATTATGTTGGGAAACGTACATACACAGAAACCTGCCAGTATCATAACCAACTGTACATCTAGTTACTGCTTGTCAAGGTAGCTAAGAAGTCATGCCCTACACAGCTGGTAGGCTTTTCTCAAATATCATCTAAAGAGCAGCAAGTATTTAACAATAGTTTAGTCTATTTAAAGCAAAGGAAAGAAAAGAAGGAAAAGAAAGAAAACTGCCACTTCCCTAAGGTCAACAGAGCATTTTAAGTAAATGAAGCAAAGGTTCAACTATAATTAATTTAACTAGTTATATAATTAGAAGAAAAGTAATCCACTCAAGCTGCCTAGGAAAGATTTTCTTCATTAAACACACTATTACTGTTCCAGAAGTAGAAGGTAACAGGCTTCTGATTTCATTCCTCACATAAACCATACTCTAAAATATCTAAAAATTAAAAAAAAATAAATAAAAAAAATCTAAAAATTTTAAAAAAATGATTATACTTAAACTTTCATGCTTCATTTCAAGGACTCTTAGGGAATTTTATGTGCATGTGTGTATAATTTATTTTTCCCATATCTATACATGTTTCTGTAATATAATTTGTATTTCTAAATATAAATCAGTATATGCAACTATAAGTGAGTTATCATAATAACAGAGATCATCTTTTTTTTTAATTTTTTATTGTTATGTTAATCACCATATATTACATCATTAGTTTTTGATGCAGTGTTCCATGATTCATTGTTTGTTCATAACACCCAGTGCACCATGCAAAACGTGCCCTCCTCAATACCCATCACCAGGCTAACCCAACCCCCCTCCCCCCTACCCTCTAGAACCCTCAGTTTGTTTTTCAGAGTCCATCATCTCTAACAGAGATCATCTTTAGACAGCACTGAAAGATTAAAAGTTCTTCACTGTATTAAGGTAAATCTCTCTTCTAAGATCTATCCTTTGGAAACATCAAGAACAGGACCTCCTATTTTCTCAACTTTTGTTTCTTTCTCTTCAAATCAGAATATTTTCCAATCAATTAAGGGTTTTAATTAATCTCCATTATAAGGATTTATTTTTCCATTTTCACTCTCTGTATGTCTATATACATTACTGTTCAAAGATCAAATTCTGCCTGGGGCCCCTGGGTGGCTCAGTCGTTAAGCGTCTGCCCTTGGCTTGGGTCATGATCCCAGGGGCCTGGGATGGAGCCCCACATTGGGCTCCTTGGTCAGCAGGGAGTCAGCTTGTCCCTCTGCCTCTGTTCCCCTCAACTCATTTTCTCGCGCGCGCACGCGCTCTAATAAATAAATAAAATCTTGAAAAATAGAACAAGATCAAATTCTGTCTAAAAACTGAGAGTTAGCCAATAAAGAAAGAAAAGATCACCCAAAGGTTTGGCCACTACTGAATCTTCTAAGATCAATCTATATTACAACTTAAATACCTGTTTCAAAGTGTGGAGGTAAGACTGTGCACAATAGAGAGATAGGAAAGATGGGAAGAATACCCACTCAAGCAGTAGCTGAATAGGGAAAAGAAATACAGAGTTAAATTTTCAAAGGAAGAAAAATGTGCCTTGAGAGGCAAGTAGGATAGAAAAAGATCTGGTCAGCAATTCAACATAGATCTAGGAGAGAAATATGTGCCAGAATATAACAAATATGAGCCCAACATAACAAAAGGGAGGGGAAAACTGACGTCTACAATGGCAAAAAAAAAAGAAAAAAAATTTAGAACACATCAGGGCTTCTGAGTGGCCCTGATCCCTCTTGCCCTGTCCCCATTACTTTCGTTCTGTCCTCCAGCAGTCACTGTTCTCAGCTGGTATCCGCCTTAGTTCTTCTAAGCTGCAGTGGTACTCTTTAATAAAGGACGTGGCAGAAGTCCCTACTCTTTTGATTTCTAAGTGGTAAGATCTTTAAAAATTTAAGAACAGCAATCACTTCCCGGCATATGAAGATTCCAGTGCAGAGCAGCAATTTCATTTTTAAGGTGCAATGCCCCTGATTCCTCAGATGAAAATAAGTTTTTTCCTCTTCTACATTTCCATCCATCCTCTTCTACATTTCACCATCCCTTTGCTCTCAAACCCACCTAGGCTGCTACAAAACTATAGTGTCCACAGCCCGTATAAAGTAAGAAAATCCTAGGGGAGGCCTTTCTTGCTTGAGGCTGTTAACAAACAGCCAGAAAACACCTGCATGATATTTTAATTCTCACCTCTAAATTATTTTATGTGGCTGTGAAGATGCCAGCATCTCCCACTCCTCTAACATCTGATTCTAATCCCTAAACAATTCTGAAATGTGTTGGCTATATTTTCTAATGAGAGTATTTCTTGAAATACTCCTTAAAAATATGACATTTTAAGCATCTGAGGGCTTTGTCAATTTTGGAAACCAATGAAATGTGAAAGATTCTCTTCTAAGAAACTTGGCAGCATTTATTCCGCATAACAAATAATTCCCCCCCTGATTTTCCAGGGAAAGAACCACTCAAAAAAGTATGTGAGAATTCTTTTCTAACTGTAATAAATCCATTGTAAGCCCAAGAAAAAGACCTTTTGTTAACTAGTGGTTGTGGACTATAGTACTATCAGAAGAGCAATACTGTCCCTTGATTGTTAAGGAATACTAAAGGAATTTCCCCAGTAAAAGTAACCTACATTATCATGAAATACAAACAAAAAATTTTAATAACTTGGAAAGCCCAAGAGAAAAGTCAAAGACTCCTCCCCCAAAATATCAAAGTTCTTAACCAAATAATGGAAAATCTATCCCTAGAAAAGTAAAAATATAGAAAAAGCTTTAAGCACACACAGATACTTGACCCAACTAAATGGCCGAAACTTGGGAGATGCTCTACAGATTGTTAAATATTAAAAATATTCCTGAAGCATTTGTAGTAACATTTTTCCATGTTAAATACCAAAAAAAAAAATATAAAGAAGAAAATATGGTATGATCTCAACAAGAAATGCAAAGAAAAAAAGAAGAAAATGTCTTTACAGGATGAGACTCTGGATGATTCTTTTGATTTTTTAAAAAAATAACACTTTTATTAAGATATAATTTTTCTATTTGGTATTTTGTTTCTAAAATTTCTGTAATAAGCATATAAATACTTTTATTTTTTTTAAAGATTTTATTTATTTATTTGACAGAGAGAGACACAGCAAGAGAGGGAACACAAGCAGGGGGAGTGGGAGAGGGAGAAGCAGGCTTCCCACCGAGCAGGGAGCCCGATGCAGGGCTCGATCCCAGGACCCTGGGATCATGACCTGAGCCGAAGGCAGACGCTTAACGACTGAGCCACCCAGGTGCCCCTAAATACTTTTAATAATAAAAGCTTGGGGCACCCGGCTGGCTCCGTCAGTAGAGCGCAACTCTTGATCTTGCAGTTGAGTTCGAGCCCCATGCTGGGTGTAGAGATTACTTTAAAAAAATAAAAATAAATAAAAACAAAATATAGCCCAAAATTTTTAAAAAAAATAAAAGCTTTAAAAAATAAGTTCACTATGAAATTGGCAGAAAAACCTGGTGAAAACCCAACTGGCTCATTACTTCGTTTATTTTAGGTCCTACCTCAAACAGCCTAAGATTTACTAAGCAATTATTATGCACCAAGAATCGCATTAAGTGTTTTATAATATTCTATCCCATTTAATCCTTAGGACAACACAACAGATATTATAATGCAAAGAACCTGAGGAACTTCATACAGTTAGCAAGTGGCAGGACTCAGATCTAAGCTAAACCAGTCTGACCTCAGAGCACCTGTACTCACTCTCTATACTGTTATATGACCTCCCAGTTTACTTTTTGGTTTCTACCATATCATCTAATTTCTAGACAAACATATTTGTATTTTATGTCTTTGTTTTTAATGTTGGCTGGTAGGTGTTTTTTATAAGAGCTTATGAAATATAATTCACAATACCATACCATTCACCCATTTAAAGTGTAAAACTTTTGCTTTTTTAATGATTATTGAACAGAGATGTACAACCATTACAATTAATTTTAAAGAATTTTTTTTAATTTATTCATTTGAGACACAGAGATAGAGAGAGAGAGTGCATGAGCAGGCGGAGAGGCAGAGGGAGAAGCAGGTTCCCTGCTGAGCCAGGAGCTGGACATGGGGCTCGATCCCAGGACCCTGGGATCATGACCCGAGCTGAAGGCAGATGCTTAACCATCTAAGCCACCCAGGCACCCCATTACAATTAATTTTAGAAGCACACTAAAAAAAATCCCTCACCTATTAGCAGTCACTCCATTTCCACCCAAGCCTCCTCACCACCAATCTATAAAGTGTCTCTTCAGGTTTGCCTATTCTGGACATTTATGGGGGAATCATATGTGTTCTTTTGCGTCTGGGTTCTTTCACTTGGCGTAATGTTCTCAAGGTTCCCCCATGCTGTGGCATGTATCAGTACTCCCTTTTTATGGCTGGATAATATTCCACTGTAGGATACACTACATTTTATTTATCCATTCACCGGTTGATAAACTTCTGGGTTGTTTCCAAATTTTATGAACCATGCTGCTATGAACATTTGTGTACAAGTTGGTTTTTTTTTAAGATTTATTTATTTTAAAGATTTTATTTACTTATTTGAGAGAGAGTGTGAGAAAGAGCACAAGCAGGGAGGAGGGAAAGAGGTAGAAGCAGGCTCCCCACTGAGCAGGGAGCCCCAGATGAAGCTCAAACCCAGGACTCTGAGACTATGACCTGAGCTGAAGGCAGACGCTTAACTGGCTGAGCCACCCAGGCACCCCTACCTTTATTTATTTTGGAGACAGAGACAGCATGCATGAGCAGGGGTTAGAGAAGAGAGAGAGAGAGAGTGAGGGAGAGAATCTCAAGTGCCAGAGCCTGATACTGGGCTCAATCCCAACCCATGAGACCATGACCTGAGCTGAAATCAAGAGTCAGACACTCAACCAACTGAGCCACCCAGGTGCCCGTGTGTACAAGTTTTTATGTGAACATATGTTTTCAATTCTCTTGGGTACATACCTTGGAGAGGAAGTGCTGAGTCATATGGTAACCCTATGTTCAGCCTTTCTGAGAAACTGCCAGACTATCTTCCAAAGTGGCTGCACCACTTTAAATTCCTATCAGCAATATGTTAAGGGTTCCAATGTCTCCACATCCTCTCCAACACTTAGCAGTCTTTTTAATTTTAGCCATCCTAGTACGTATAAAGTACTATCTCACTGGAATTCTTAATTTCATTTCTCTATTGAACAGGGAATGATGGTGGGCATCTTTTTCAGGTGCTTAGTGGCAAACTGTGTATCTTCTTTGGAGAACTCTCTATTTAGATCCTTTGCTCATTTTTAAAATTGGGTTATCTTTTTATTACTGAGCCACAAGAATTCTGTATATATTCTAGATACAAGTGCTTTATCAAATAACATGATTTGCAAATATCTTCTATTTTGTCGGTTATATTTTCACTTTTTTGGTAGTATCCTTTGAAGCACAAAGGTTTTTAATTTTGATAAAATCCAATTTATCTACTTTTTCTTTGTACTTTTGGTGTCATGCCTAACAAACCACAGCCTAATCCAACCCCACATTTATGCCTGTGTTTTCATCTAAGAGCTTTTAGTATTAGCTCTTACATTTAGGTCTTTGATCCATTTTAAGTTACTTTTGTACATGGTGTGAGGTAGGTGGATGTATTTTTTTTAACTCATGTTTTAAAGGCTAGAATTGGCATTACCCGTTTACTCCTATCTCTCCATTATTCCCCTCTAACCAATCATCAGCTAACACAGATTTTAAAAACTCAGAATCTGAAGTCAAAATGCCTGGGTTAGAGTACTAGCTCTGTCTCATATGACCTAGAACAAGATTCCTAAATTCTCTGGGCCTTAATTTCCTTGTCTGTAAAACAAAGAGAGTAACAAACCCAACCTCAAAAATGAGGATTAAGTGCTAATAATACATACAAATGCTGAGTAGAGTGTTTGCCATATTGTAAGCACTTAATAGACTTCAACTATTAATTACTGCTTTCTAAGTATCATTCAGGTTTGGCCATTCTCTCTAGTACCATAGCTTCTACCTTAGTTTAGGTCACCATCATTTCTTACTTGGATTATAAACCCTATTCTTTTTTTTTAATATTTTATCTATCCATCCATCCGAGAGAGTGAGCGAGAGTACAAGCAGGGGGAGCAGCAGAGGGAGAGGGAGAAGCAGGCTCTCTACTGTTACGGGAGCCCGATGTGGGGCTCGATCCCAGGACCCTAAGATCATGACCTGAGCCGAAGGCAGATGCTTAACCGACTGAGCCACCTAGGATTCCCTATAAACCCTATTCTTAAATGGTTTTCCTGCCTCTAATCTTGTCCTCTTCCAAATTCATTCTCTACTCTGAACTCATAATAACCACTATTAAAATCAATCCCCTGCATTTAAAAAAAAAAGTTCTCTGGTGCCCTAGGACAAAGTCCAAACTTCTTAACAACTGAGACATGAAGACTTTTAGGTTTGGCTGCTATTTAACTCTAGCCTAATCTCTTACTATTATTCCTACCTGGAGGCATGATTTCTTCCACCTCTAGAAGACTGGTTAAATCAGCTTTCAGGGATCCTCTTAGACACCACTTTCTCTGACAAGCCTTTATAGATGGCTCCAGAGCCAGTCCAAGGATAATACCCCTTCTATATCGTGTAAACTCTCCCAAACACTACCAACACATTCATTACACTGTGTAATAATTTTTTTACTTATATCTATCTGAGACTTGGTGGTAGGCAAGCCCCAATATGTATCACTGCATCCCGCTAATGAGTACTACAGTATGAGCCATACAATAGATATTTAATAAATGTTGCATGGATGGAGGAATGACCTCAAAAGTACATAATCTCAAAGTGGGGTACTTTTCTCCACTAGAGAGAGAACCAACTAAAACAAAACAAAATCCGTAACTTCATAATATTTTCATGTTCCAGAGTCTGAAAGTTTCAATTAAACATGAATACCACTGTCAGAGCTATCATGATGCACATGTGTTTCACCTCTGGTTGGCTATGAGCACTCAGAAAACTCAAGATGTTTGCTGTATCAAGTGTACAAAACTTAAGTTACATAAATTTATTTTTCAAGTTACTCTATTTTCTAGTCCTTACCTTCTCTGAGAAGAGATGTTTTAGAGTTAAACATGAACTTTGTGCAAACACCAATAATGTTATTAAACAAATTCAACTTACAAGAGGGGAAAAAAGAAATTTTGGTTAATTTTACTACTTTAATTGCTAATTTTAATGCAACTTTTAAAAAAATCACTTCAGAAACTTAACTAACTCCTAAAACATAACACTTAATTCAATGAAGTTCAATCTTTACCCCTATTCTACTTGAGGATAAAAATATGAGTTTGGAGATAAAAAGTGGCCTTATCCTTAGAAATGCATACAAATTATTAATGGATAAATTAGAGTAGAAGGTTGGCAAATTCACCTATAAAGCTACCTGAGTCTATAGCCTTTTGAAAGTGAAGAAATTTGGTTTTTAATTAGTATTCCAATTTTGACAGTTATTAGTCTATTCAAATTATTTTCTTTTTTGTCAATTTTACATTTTCTATTTCTCCAAACACAAAACCAATTGGTTTAGGTTTTTAAATGTATTAGCATGTACTCACATTTCATAATTAAAATACCTTATAAGTGGAAAAAAAGCTATTAGAAACTACAACCAAACTATAAATTTATGGAATCAAATTTGACCCATGTATCAACATTTAAGGGCAAAAATAATTTGAAAAAATATATACCTCTACTTACACTTTCTCTTGAAAAAAATCCACATATACTTGGCTATCAGAAGCTATCGACCTATAAAAGGGGTTGGCAAACTTTTTCTTGCTCTTTTTGCCAAGGATGCCATCAAGGGCAGTTCATAGGGTTCTATAAAGGAATCAAAGCAGTTAAAGGTTTTCCCCTACCAAAAGATTTTGTGAGATGTATCATTATTATCCTTAATCTTCAGATGAGGAAATTGAGACTGAGAACAGGTTGTTCATCCAGGGTCTGATTCTATAGCCAATGCATATCTCTTATTATTCTGCCTCAATATACTGAATTGATAAAGACAAAAATATGATAAATCAAAATATGTAATTAGCTATGCCTTCTAAAAGTCAAATCACAGATCACTAAAGGAAAGTATCATTTATCGACAGTATTCCGAGTTGTTATTTTTTTTTATTAAGGCTGATTCAGTATTTAATCACTGTTTCAAATATGCTTTTGGACATTTTTGTTCTGAAGAGTTACCTATAAAATAATATATCACCAGGAAACAATAAATCCCTTGTTTGGATTTTGTGGTATTTGTGCTCCTACCTGACACTGGTTAATAGCTGCATGGTTGCCATGAAATGGAGATTGTCTTTCTTTATCTCGATGATGTCGACTGCTGTGTTTACTTCTCTGCAATTGCTGGCGTAATTTTGCAATCTGAAAAGGGGAAAAATAAAAAGTGCATCAGAGTTTTCCAAGCTACATAAAACATCCTTGCTTAATAAGAACCAGTAAAATTCACCCTTAATAAATCTTTTGACTTTTAAAACCCTGTCACAAAATCTGATTTATTGTACAAAATTTATATATATACACATACATTATGTGTGCACATATGTGTATCTTTCTTTTGGAGACAAAAATTATGTTCCAACACTGTTCAGAGCCTTCAAGCTTCCCAAGTACTAAACCAATGAAGTTTTCAGCACTTAGAATAAATTACATTATAGCTTGTCAGAAAGAATTTAAAAATAATGAAAATTATTCCCATGGTCCTAAAAATGAGTCATTTTATTTAGATTTCTTTAAACACCTAACCTTCAATAGCTCCAAAAATTAAACAATATTTAAAAATCAATTCAAGTTTAAACTACCAAAACTGAACCAAGGAGAAACAGAAAACCTGAATAGACCCATAACCAGTAAGGAAATTGAAACCTTAATCAAAAATCTCCCAGCAAACAAGAGCCCAGAGCCAGATGGCTTCCCAGGGGAATTCTACAAACATTTAAAGAAGAATTAACACCTATTCTTCTGAAACTGTTCCAAAAAATAGAAATGGAAGGAAAACTTCCAAACTGATTTTATGAGGCTAGCATTACCTTGATTCCAAAACCAAAGACCCCAACAAAAAGGAGAACTACAGACCAATATCCCTGATGAACATGGATGCAAAATTCTCACCAAAATACTAGCCAGTAGGATCCAACAGTACATTAAAAGGATTATTCACCACGACCAAGTGGGATTTACTCCTGGGCTGCATGACTTGTTCAACAGCCGCAATTCAATCAATGTGATACAATACATTAATAAAAGAAAGGATAAGAACCATATGATCCTCTCAATAGATGCAGAAAAAGCATGTGACAAAGTACAGCATTGTTTCTTGCTTAAAACTCTTCACAGTGTAGGGATAGAGGGAATACATCTCAATATCATAAAAGCCATCTATGAAAAACCCACAGCGAATATCATTCTCATTGGGGAAACACTGAGAGCTTTTCCCCTAAGGTCAGGAACACAGCAGGGATGCCCACTATCACCACTGCTGTTCAACATAGTACTAGAAGTCCTAGCCTCAGCAATCAGACAACAAAAAGGAATAAAAGGCATCCGAATTGGCAAAGAAGTGAAACTCTCACTTTTTGCAGACGATATGATACTTTATGTGAAAACCCAAAAGATTCCACCCCAAAACTGCTAGAACTCATACAGGAATTCCGTACAGTGGCAGGATATAAAATCAATGCACAGAAATCAGTTGCATTTCTATACACCAACAAGAAGACAGAAGAAAGAGAAATTAAGGAGTCAACCCCCTTTAAACTGCACCCAAAACCGTAAGATACCTATGAATAAACCGAACCAAAGAGGCAAAGGATCTGTACTCAGAAAACTATAGAATACTCATGAAAGAAACTGAGGAAAACACAAAGTGTAAAAACGTTCCATGCTCATGGATTGGAAGAACAAATATTGTGAAAATGTCTATTCTACCTAGAGCAATCTACACATTGAATGAAATTCCTATCAAAATACCATCAACTTTTTTCAAAGAAATGGAACAAATAATCCTAAAATTTGTATGGAACCAGAAAAGACCCCAAAGAGCCAGAGGAATGTTAAAAAGAAAAGCAAACCTGGTGGCATCACAAGTCTGGACTTCAAGTTCTATTACAAAGCTGTAATCATCAAGACAGTATGGTACTGGCATAAAAACAGACACACAGATCAATGGAACAGAATAGAGAACCCAGAAATGGACCCTCAACTCTAGCGTCAACTAATCTTCGACAAAGCAGGAAAGTAAATTCAATGGAATAAAGTCTCTTCAACAAATGGTGTTGGGAAAATTGGACAGCCACATGCAGAAGAATGAAACTGGACCATTTCCTTACACCACACACAAAAATAGACTCAAAATGGATGAAAGACCTAAATGTGAGACAGGAGTCCATCAAAATCCTAAAGGAGAACACAGGCAGCAACCTCTTCGACCTCAGCCGCAGCAACTTCTTTCTAGAAACATCGCCAAAGGCAAGGGAAGCAAGGGCAAAAATGAACTATTGGGACTTCATCAAGATGAAAAGCTTCTGCACAGCAAAGGAAACAGTCAACAAAACCAAAAGACAACAGACAGAATGGGAGAAGATATTTGCAAATGACATATCAGATAAAGGGCTAGTATCCAAAATCTACAAAGAACTTAACAAACTTGACACCCAAAGAACAAATAATCCAATCAAGAAATGGGCAGAAGACATGAACAGACATTTCTGCAAAGAAGACATCCAAATGGCCAACAAACACAGGAAAAAGTGCTCAACATTGCTCGGCATCAGGGAAATCCAAATCAAAACCTCAATGAGATACCACCTCACACCAGTCAGAACGGCTAAAATTAACAAGTCAGGAAACAACAGATGTTGGCAGGGATGTGGAGAAAGGGGAACCCTCCTACACTGTTGGTGGGAATGCAAGCTGGTGCAGCCACTCTGGAAAACAGTATGGAGGTTCCTCAAAAAGTTGAAAATAGAGCTACCCCACGACCCAGCAATTGCACTACTGGGTGTTTACCCCAAAGATACAAATGTAGTAATCCAAAGGGGCATGTGCACCCCAATGTTTATAGCAGCAATGTCCACAATAGCTAAACTATGGAAAGAGCCTAGATGTCCGTCAACAGATGAATGGATAAAGAAGATGCGAGGTGTGTGTGTGTGTGTGTGTGTGTGTGTGTGTGTGTGTGTGTGTGTGTGTGTATACGCACACAACCTAGGAATATTATGCAGCCAACAAAAAATGAAATCTTGCTGTTTGCAACAACATGGATGGAACTAGAGGGTATTATGCTAAGCGAAATAAGTCAATCAGAGAAAGACAAGTATCATATGATCTCACTGATATGAGGAATTTGAGAAACAAGAGAGAGGATCATAGGGGAAGGGAGGGGAAAATGAAATAAGATGAAACCAGAGAGGGAGACAAACCATAAGAGACTCTTAATCTCAGGAAACAAACTGTGGGTTGCTGGAGTGGACGGGGGTGGGAGGGATGGGGTGGCTGGGTGATGAACATTGGGGAGGGTATATACAATGGTGAGCGCTGTGAATTGTGTAAGACTGATGAATCACAGACCTGTACCCCTGAAACAAATAATACATTATATGTTAATTAAAAAAAAAAGGTTGACTAGCCCGCAATTGAAAAAAAATCAATTCAAGCCATGAAATCCATTCACAGACACAATCTTTACATAACAAATACAATTTCAATCAATATCTTGTATTATTCCTTGAGTAAATCTTTGTTTTATTTCTATATTATATGTAAAGTGCAAATATCATAATTATAAGCACAGAAAATGGTAATTAACATGGGGCCATAATCAACTTGGTTGTATTGGGTTACTGAATTTCAGAAACACTACCATTATATATAGAAATAATAAATGTGAATTTGTTGTATCATTACAATTTTATACATCTGACGCTTAGGTTATGTTAACAGGTATGGACTCTCATTTAATAAAACAAAAGGACAAAGAAAACCAAATAATCTGGTAAGTAATGTGTACATTTCCCCCATTCAAATCTTTATCCAAGCAATGTAGTAACTATTTTTCTGTTATTTTTCAGGTAAACAAAACAACCAAAAAAATAAAAACAACACAGAACAAAACAATGGAAACTGACAAATCCCTGTTGCCTACAACTCAAGGAACTAGGCAAGGAAGGGATCAAACTTCCACACCAGTTCTTTGGAATTATTTTCCTGACCTCCTTAAGTTGATCTGTACTGCCCCACGATGCTGAACGCTTGTGAGACCCTTTCTTCTTTTCAGAGTATTCTTCGGCCCATGCACTCTCTGTCTATAATGGGAAAAAGAGGGAAGGGGTAGGTTAATTGCAACAAGATGGACAGACCTTGAGGGCATTATGCTCAAATAAGTCAGGCAGAGAAAGACAAATACCATATGATCTCACATGTGGAATCTAAAAAACAAACTCAGAGAAAAAGAAATCAGATTTGTGCTTATCAGAGGCACCAGAGGGGGAGTTGGATGAAGGTGGTCTAAAGGTGCAAACTTCTAGCTATAAGATAAATAAGTACTGGGGATGTAATGTATAATATGATGACTATACTTAACACTACTGGTATAGTATATTTGATAACTGTTAAAGAGTAGATCCTAAAAGTTCTCATCATAAGAAAAAAAAAATTTTAACTATATGAGGTAATGGATGTTAACTAAACTCACTGTGATAATCATTTCATAATATATGTATTCCAAGTCACGCTGTACAAAAACTTATACAGTGCTGTATATGTCAATTTTATCTCAATAAATATGAAAAACAGTTTCATTTCTAAAAAAAGTATATACTTTTCTATTATACAATACATTCCCATTAAAGAAAATTTAGTACTAGAATATTTAAAAAAACACAATGACCCAAAATTCTTCCAGCACCAGTTACTTTAACTATAATATTTTAGTCTATTTCCTTCATTTTTATTAATAAATTCTTAGTTATTATTTTTACATAATTATAAGTATAGCATTTCATTGAACAAATGTATACTAATAATAACCAACATTCCTGGGGCGCCTGGGTGGCTCAGTCGTTAAGTGTCTGCCTTCAGCTCAGGTCATGATGGTCCTGGGATCAAGCCCCACACTGGCTCCCTGCTTGGCAGGAAGCCTGCTTCTCCCTCTCCCACCCCTGCTGCTTGTGTTCCTTCTCTCTCTGTGTCTCTCTCTGTCAAATAAATAAATAAAATCTTTAAAAAAAATAACTAACATTCCTGTGATCTTATTATGTGCTAGGCACTTTGCTTTATGGAAGTACAGTGAAAGGTCTTCACTGTATTATCTGACTGAATATATACGAGAAGCTCTACAAGTTCTGCAGATAAGGAAGCTTGATAAGTTGCCTCATGTCTCACAGCTAAGAAGTGGCAAAGCTAAGATAAAAACCTAAGCCTCTGGAATTCATAATCTTAACCTCTACACTATGTCTAGTCTTGATTTAGATATCTGCAAAATATAGCCTCAAAAATGGCAAATCCTTAGTGGTTATACAAAATCCGGAATTTAAAGACACTGTATTAGGAAAAAAAAAAATACAAATGAGTTCTTAGTATGTGAAAATATGCCCAATCTCACCCGTTAGAGAAATCTAAGTTAAAACTTCACTGAGACTGGGCAATTTGATATCATACTCTTTCCTGTATTTTTGGTGAAGTGTAAATTAAATTAGTACAGCCTTTATGGAAGGGGACTAAGCAACTGCTGTCAAAGTTACAAATGCACATACTGTTTCACTCACCTTCTTTTGTAATTTATCATGCAGATGTACAAAATATATATCTTTATGCACAAAATAATACAGCATATTATTCCCGGTAGCACTATTTTGACAAGTAAAAGATTAGAACAATGTAAACAAAGGATTTGTTAAATAATGGTGTGTCTTTACAACAGAATACTTATTCTGCTATAAAAAATGAGTAAGGAAATTCACAATAATCTCTGTGAGATTGTTAAGTGAAAAACTTAAGGTTCACTACAGTATGTACAGCAACTTCATTTAACCAGTGCCACTAGAAAGAATATACACATATGTAAAGTATCTCTGGAAGAATATACATAGTAACAAAAGAAACGTAACAGTGACTGCCTATTGGGAGGAAGATCCTTCCTTCACTGTATATACTTCTGTACCTCTTAAATTTTGTACTGTAAGAATGAATGTATAGCCTATTCAAAACAATACCTCTCTATATATGGACGGGGGTGGGGGCAGGACTTTTAAGGGAGAATCTTTCTATATGGATGGAGCAATCTTTCTATATGGATGGAGCAATGTCCGCAAGTAAAAAACAAGATTGTAGAAGTATATATACACATCACATATATAATATTCCTGCCAAAAATGTAAGAACTTGAATCTAATTGTGAAAAAACAGACTCAAGTTGACAATACTCAACAAAAATACTGGCTTATACTCTTAAAAAATTTCAAGGTCAGGAAAGACAAAGAAAAGCTAAGGAACTGTTTCAGATTAAAGTATACTAAAAAAAAACATAACATCTAAATGCTTCTTGACTAGATCCTGGCTTACAGGAGAAATTACTACAGAGAACATTATTGAGGAAACTTAAAAGCACTGTATTGATGTTAAATCTCCTGGATGTGGTAATCACTTTGGTAATTTTTATTTAACTCCTTGTTCATATACACGTTTAAGTATTTGAAGAGTCAGAATGTCTGCAATTTACTAATGATTAGTAAATAGTAACAAAAGCAATTATATCTGCACCAAAAAATAAAGAAAAAACATAAAAATGTTTATTGGTGAATATACGTGAAGAGTCTACTGGTATTTAATCTACTGTTCTTACAATTTTTCTGTAAGTAAGACTTTTTCCAATAAAAAGATTTTTAAAATTAGGGAAATCTAAATATATTAAGTATAAAATTTAACTCAAGGAAAAGCAAAGGAATATAAAAGCTTCCTATAGATTTGTTAAGAACAAATTAAAGATAATGAGAACAAGAGTATTAAGAAAAATAAAAGTAAGCATGAAGAGCAATAAACAGCTTTGCTAATTTCAGTTATAAGATATTCAAACAGGAAAAAATACTTACCAAAAGTCACTAATTTTAAACTCCTAACTCAAAAGACAACTGCTTTCTTTGTTCCACTTAGATGTTAATAAAAAGTAAAACTGAGTTTTAATTAAGTACATTTCAACTTTGTTCAATCTTGCACTGTATACCAGAAAACTATTAATTAAGCATCTACTGCCAATGCATCAGGCACTGGACTAGGTACTGGGGTTAAGGAAGAAACACACTTTTTATTCTCAAAAGGTTTTTTTCTAGGAGAGAAAGGACAAATAGCCAATTATGATACCATGTGATGAAGAGGTCCCCCCAAGAAAGGCATCTAACCCAGAACCAGAAAGACAGGGAAAGAGGTAGGCAAGATTTTATGGGATGAGGGGAGGCTGCTATGAGCATTAGAGTATAAGTTATCCAAGCAAATGGTGGGGAGGCATTCCAAATAAAATAGAAAACATGAGAAGCATCAGTGAAGAGAGTACAGGGCACTGCAAGTTCATTATTGAGAGCAGGGGTGTTTTTCCTAAATTATTTTTAGTAGGTAAAAAAATGAGTTACACAGTAACTGTATTTGTTTTAAAGGATTCCATGATATAATCCTATTTTATTATACTATAGCCCAGCCTGTTTAAAAAACAGAGAGAGTCACTGTCCTAAAGAAATCTGATCTAAAATGTGAAAAAAGGACAGGAACACCAGTCAAGTGGTAAAATATCTAGAAATCTAGATTATTTCAGAATCCTAGGCTTAACCAAGAAAGGCAAAGCTACTGAGAAGCCAACCAAAGAGCTTATACAGAGGTCATTAGATTTAGGTCTGGGAAAAAAAAAAAAAAGATTTTAACACTTTCCTTCCCTCTTAATATTACCAATTTTAACCAGTGGACCAAGGTTTTATACAAAATAGCAAGAGTTACTCAAAGAGTAATTTAAAAAAAATTTTTTTAAAGATTTTATTTATCTGACAGAGAGAACAAGAGAGCACAAGCAGGGAGAGCAGCAGAGGGAGAGGGAGAAGCAGGCTCTCCGCTGAGCAGGGAGCCCGATATGGGACTTGATTCCAGGACCCTGGGATCATGACCTGAGCTGAAGGCAGCTGCTTAACCGACTGAGCCACCCAGGCGCCCCTCAAAAAGTAATTTTTTTTTTAAAAAAGCTGATCTACCTCTTCAGTACTTTCATTTCATAACACTAAGACACATTGTAGTGTTGCTTATATCAAATATATAAAAGTTATTTTTAAAGTCCAGATCATTCTTTCAAAAAAAAAAAAAACCACCTCTAAACAAGTTTAGACTTATAAACAGCTATCTTCAGTAATTCAACATTATTTTAGTCTCTAATTTACTAAGTATTTAATTTTCTTAGGTTTTTTTAAAAAAGATTTTATTTATGCATTTGACAGAGAGAGAGAGTGAGAGAGAGAGAGCACAGGCAAGGAGAAGGGCAGGCAGAGGGAGAGGGAGAAGCAGGCTCCCCGCTGAGCAGGGAGCCGGATGTGGGGCTTGAACCCAGAACCCTGGGATCATGACCTGAGCTGAAGGCAGACATTTAACTGATGGAGCCACCCAAGAGTCCCTAATTTTATTAGGTTTTAATAAGAGACCATCTTATAGTTTCTGAACTTGGATTACAATTTCAAGCCAGTGCATAAAATGGAAAAACAATAAGCTCTTAATCAAAATCAACCCCTGAAGAGGGAAAACAGTCTCTGAAATGTAGAAGTTCCAAGAGAAAATAACATTAAGATTTTTAAAAGCAAAAGATGACTGGTTTATGTAATAAAAAAAACAAACAAAAGAAATAGTAAAGAAAACCAGACACCAATCACATGAGTCACAAATTCACATACTCATACATGCCACCAGTAAGGTAAAGAAGCCTAGGTGGTTAGGAAAGTTGGGAAGAGAATACCTTTTGAGTCAAAAGAATGTCAAATAATCCAACCACACATACACATTTCATTTTATCCCACACACAAATTGGTATAGTCAGAAAATTCAAAAGGTATCCCTTACTAATTAAGTGAATTAAATTAACAGAACTGCAACACAGATAATGGTGGAAATATAAATTAGTCTAAATTGGGAGGGCAAACTGATAAATGGTCAGTTTTTAAAGGAATCTTTAAAAGAACATGGGAGGTGGGGGGACAGGAGGCAGAGGCTGGGGACAATGTAGTATTAAGGAGTGTACCAAACTCTAAAGCAGAAATGGTAGACCAGCCCCGATCCATTGGCAATGGCAAGCTAAAGCACTGCACTAAAGAGACTCTCAGGCTATTTGAGTTCACAGGGAATGAGCAATGCCTGCCAAAGATACAGAAAAAAAGAAATGATGCCGTATTTTTGCTATCTTTGTGTCAAGTTATTAGGATGACAAATAATCATGTACAATAAAATTTTAATCATCCACTCATCCTCATGACCAAAGCAAATAATGGGGTGGGGGGAGGGGAGGAGGGGAGATTAACATCTTTAAAAACTTGCTGCCATATTCCTAAACTTTTTTGATGATGCCTTTCTCTGTATTTTCCAGAACCTCTTCTTTCCATTCTCACTCATCCCTGAGATACTTACACAGACCTTAGACTCACACATAATTTTTTTTTTTTTAATGAAGAACCAGGGCTCACAGTGGTGACATGATATGTTTTGTCAAAAGTCTAGGAGGAACTTCCTGGAAGCACCCATCTATAATATAAAATAAATGACTTCCATCATACTTACTGCTCTAGCACTATATGGACCGACTGATAAGAGCCCAGGGCCTCTCAAATACGGCAAAATAGCCAATCAGGAATCGTTAGCCTGAATCTTTTTCAACATAATGCTCCAGGAAGCTAAAAGCAATTGACAAACTGCCTAAGATAGAAAACCAACATGCCATCCTTGTTCTGACGATAATCAAAGGTAGTAATTTTAACGGCAAGCATTTACTAAATGCTTACTACGTGCCAGACACTGTTCTAAGTGTTTTACACATATTTCCTTGTTTAACCCTCATAATAATCTTAAAAGATAGGTACTATTCTTTTCCCATTTTACAAAGAGGAAACAAAGGCACAAAAGCGACTGAACTTCAAAGATACACAAAAAGCACATGAAAAGATGCTCAAGATCATTAGTCATTAGGAAAATATAAATAAAACCCATGAGATACAATTTCATACCTATTAGGATAGCTATACTGAAGAAAAAAACAGGAAAATAAGTCTTGGTGAGGATATGGAGAAACTGGAGCCCCTTTACATTGCTGGAGGGAATACAAACTGGTGCAGATGCTGTGGAAAACAGTTTGGCAGTTCCTCAAAAAGCTAAATATATGACTCAGCAATTTTACTCCTACATATGTACCAAAAGGAATTGAAAGCGGAGATTCAAACAGATACCTATAAAGCAATGTTCATTTCAGCATTGTTCACAATAGCCAAAATGTGTAAAAAACCCAAATGTCCACAAATAGATAAATCAATAAACATGTTCACCCATACAATGGAATATTATCCAGCCATGAAAAAGAAATGGTTCAACATGGATAAATCTTGAAAACATAACGCTAAGCAAAATGAGTCAGATATAGAATTACAAACATTGTATGCTTCTACTTATATGAAATATCTAGAACAGGCAAATTCACAGAAACAGAAAGTTGAATAGTGGTTACAGATACTGGAGAAAGAAAGAGGAGTTACAGAGTTCTTGTTTGGGGTGATGAGAAGTTTCGGAAACAGATAATGGCAATGGTTGCATAACGTTGTGAATGTAATTAATGCTACTTAATTGTATACTTAAAAATTGTAAATTTTATGTTAAATACATTTTACCAATTTTTAAAAAGCTGATTTAAGGGGCACCTGGAATGGCTCAGTCAGTTAAGCATCCGACTCTTGGGTTTTGGCTCAGGTCATGATCTCCGGGTCATGATACTGAGATCGAGCCCCCCCATCGGGCTACATGCTCAGCATAGAATCTGCTTGGGACTCTCTCTCTTCCTCTCCTTCTGCCCCTCCCCCCTGCTCATGCTCTCTACCTCTCTCTTTAAAAAAAAAAAAAATCTTTAAAAAGCTGACTTAATTAACTAGCATACATATATTAGGGAATCCAACATCTACCAATAGAGAATTTGAGAATTTATGTAAATGAAAGATTAGAGTGCCCAGCTATTGCTGCATTATACCTTAGGGGATTCTAATGTGAACTTTACAAGCAAGATTAACAGTATGATAATTATAAGTTTTCTTTATATTTGTACCCTTAACATTCCCAATTTGGGGGTCCTTTAGAAAAAGGTGAAGAGAGTATGGGGTTTAACTTTAATTCAATATAGTCAGAGTTAGGTGGGCTCCCAGTGGATTCTAAGATTGTTTATTCTTACTGTTAAGACAAAATATCTGAACCCACTGAACCTGAAACTGCAGAGGAGATAACAAGGGTTGCAGAAATGTTCAAGGAAATATACCCAGAGTAATTTAAACATGGCATGTGGATTAAGCAGAAAGCAAGTAGGAACTACTCATTTTCCATACTATATTGACCTAATCTCAGCAAACTTACAGATTTTGAATAAATGGAGACTCTTCTATAACTCTTTGGTTAAAGTCAGTTTCTCAAAATATTCGTAAATTTGAGGAGCCCAGACTGTTTTCATTTCTGTATTTGCCACTGGGATATAAACCTCAAGGTAATCTCATATCCCAAGCATCTACCCTAACAGTGGGACTCAGTTTCAAGAATATCAGAACACAAAACAAACTAAGCCCAACAAGAATATGTGGAATTTTGGAAACCAAAATGCAAATCCAAAAACCACTACAAAGTATGTTTACTTGGTTCTATAAAAGGACATTCTCTTCATAAAGTGCTGGGATCAAGCTACCATCAGTGATGTAAATTTGAAGTCTAAATCGAGATATACCTTAACTGATTTTCAACAGTCAGTATAAAGAATCTTTTAACTCTTTAACTGATTTTCATTCTTCACTAGCAATAAAGCTTTAACTATTCTGCTCATTCATTCCTTTGCAAACAATCCTTGAGTGTTTACTCTTTCAGGTACAGTACTAAATCCTGGAGATGAAAATACAGAAATGGATGAGCTAGGCCATGGGCTCAACATCTAGTAACTATGAGAAATATTAAATAAATGATTAGACAAATATTAATTATAGTAAGCGTTACGAAAAAAACTAAACCATAAGTGCTATGAAAGTCATCACCTGGCTTCATGATCTTGGACCTCAGCTTCCTCATTTGTAAAATCAGGAAGTAGATCTAAATGATGTCTTAAGAACCTTTTCTTCATTTATTTTTAGTAATCTCTATACCCAGCATGGGGCTTGAACTCACAACCCCAAAGATCAAGAGTTGCATGCTCTTCCAGCTAAGCCAGCCAGGTGCCCTTCTTAAGATCCTTTTAATTAAAAAATTTCATAAATCTAAAAGTATAAAATTCTGCTTCCAGGGTCTCTTTGTCAGGACATTTACATTTACAGAATCTATCTGCAACATAATATAATCCCTATCTTCCAACATGTGACGATTTTTGGCACAAAAATATAAGGTTAGATGGAAAGTAAAGTAATCCTTACTGTTAAAAATTCAATATATTAAATCTATTCTGATGTTCTAAACTAACAATAAAGAGGAAGTGGGTGGGGGGGGAAGTGTGTCCATAAATTATCCTTATGTATTGGAATTACTTTGGGAACTATTTAAAATGCACATTCCCAAGCCTCAACCAAAGCCTACTGGAGTATCTGCACTTTTGATAAGCTTCTCAGGTAATTCTAATACACACTAATGTTTTAAGAATTTGAGCACAGCATAAAACAAATAATGTTATGAGAAACGGTTTCAGAGTAAAACACTTCAGGATAAGAATTTTAATACACCTACCTGTGTAGCCTTGTCCCTCATGCAAGGAGCAGCTTGCCCATGACTATCACGAGGCCAGTGTCCTGCAAGGTATGGAGCAGCAAGTGTATCCAGAGAGGAAGTCCGGCGGATAATACTAGAGGGGCTCGAGGATGGTGGTCGTGTTTTGTCACCTAGATTTAAAACAAATATATGTATTTTTAAAATAGATTAGGAAGGAAACAAAGTAGAAACTAAGTTTTAAACGATGTGGAAATAACTTAAATATAAAAAAACAAGTGAATAAGCTACTGATTCACACAAACTTGGATGAATCTCCAAGGAATTACACTGAGTGAAAAAGTTAATCTCAAATGGCTACATACTATAGGATTTCCTTTATATAACATTACTGAAATGAAAAAATTTTAGAAATGGAGGAAAGATTAGTAGCTGCCAGAAGTTAGAGCTAGGAGAGGGAAAATGAAGTGGCAGAAGAGAAGCAGGCGTTATAAAAGGGCAACGAGAGACCCTTGTGATAAGGAGCTGTTCAGCTTGACTGCAGTGATGGATATACAAACATACAAAGGAGGTTAAACAGTACAGAATTATATGCATGCACAAACGAGTTCAAGTAAAACTGGAAAAATCTGAAGAGCAAATCATACAACGTCCATATCCTGGTTGTAATATTGTACTACCGTTCTACAAAATGTTATCATTGAGGGAGATGGCGGCAAAGTATACAAGACTTGTATTATTTGTTACAACTGTAATCATCTCTACAGAAAAACAGAAAATAAGACAAATGTATATCTACCCATTTTAAAAATGTTCATCTTGGTTTTAAGATTAAATAGGTATAACACACAAAATACTTATCATTACACCACCTATACTCAAAATGATATAAGGCAGTTAAGACAGTCACAGGAAAATTCCATTTTAATCAGCTCTATACACACATATCTCAAGGAGATTTTGTTACAGTAAAACTATATTAACCAGGCTACAGGAGCTATTGTTGAAGCCACAAAGGCAAAGTCTTTTCCATTGCAAGCTACAGGATATGTATATTTAGATGTAAGCAAAAAATAAAAACTAAAAAAACTAGAGGTAATGGGAAGTGAGAGGTGACACAGGAAAAACACCTTTATATCTCCTTTTTTTTTTTAATGGGGCAAGGAAATAGGCTTAGCTAATTTATGCTTTAAAAGGAAAGAAAGCAAAAGAAAGAGAGAAAGAGAAAGCAAGCAAAGAAGCAAGCAAGCAGGCAAGGAAGGAAAAGAAAAGCTTTAAAAATAATAAACATAGAAAGAAAAGACTTGAAAAATATTAAATATAAATATATGCATAAGTAGGACTGTATTATAATGGTATCATTCTAGTTCTATATAACAAATACTTTGCTCTTCTTAAGCTGACATATGAAAACACTTTGAGACACCCCCCCATTTGTATTACATTATGTCTTAATAAGAGTCTTGCATAGTTACAAGTATAAAAGTTCAGTTGCTGGTTATGTGACCCATGTAACAAAAGATTCAATTCCACTAACATAATAGTTACAGCAGCTGTGTTGCTGATAATCATAAAGCTGCTTCAGATATGCCTGATACATAATTTGCTTTCAAAACAGCACAATTATTTCACTAAAACAATGCCTAATTGTTGCAAATGCTAACCATCCCTGTGCAGTCTTCCTTTTATAATAAACAGAAAATAGAGTACATATCCACAAGTTCAAGAAAGCATGTTCTCACATTATGACAAGTGAAAAGCAATAAATGTACAAGTTCACAATTTTCCTTTAACTAAAAAATTAATCTCTATTGGGACAGTCACAAGAAGATTGTTCTCAGCTAGGAAAAAAAAAAAGACACATATACTCTGTAAACTGGGGTGTATTCATCAAAATGAAACTGCCAGAAGCTGTCTGGTACTTTTTTCCCTACTGTGATGCTGCTTTAGTCACCCACCAGTACCCTAATCAAATAGTCCTTACTAATGGGTCTGATTCCATTTTGAAGATTTTTAATTATCCAAGAGTTGACTTTTCAACTAGGCCTCCTAAGATTATTAAATTTTCCATAATGAAATGGGAGAATAGAAAATTACACATGGTCACATGTAAAAATACAAAACATTTTCTCTTTAGAACTCCCTTCCTGTAACCCATTAATTTTGAACATTTATTAAAGGTCTGTGAGCCAGTGCAAAGCCCTAGAAATTAAAAAGACTAAGTTACAGTCTCCTGTAAAGAGCACAGTCTACATTAGCTTGTCATTATTCCATTTCATTCCAAGTCCCCAAAATTGACAGGATTTGGTGCCTAATTATGAGGGAGTTTAAGGGATGGGAGGGAGCCTCAAGAGTCAAAGATGACTCAAAGATTCCCATCCTACCTGAACAAAGGCTGTATTTATAAGGAAGTCCAGAGAAAGAACCTCTTTGACAGCTGACAAGACCCTTCTTGATTGGGCTTCCCCAGCCTCACTCCAATGCCTGCACCACCTCAATCCCTACCGGCTGAATGACCTGCAGTTCCCAACAAGTGCCATGCCCTTGCATGCCTCCACGCCTTTGTCTCCACTTAGATTTCCCTAGATACCCCTTTCTTTGGTTTGGCTAATTCGTGTTTAACCTTTGAAAACTTCAGCTGTCTAAACTGAAATTCAAAATTCAGTTCAGATATTTCCTCTGGAAAATCTTCCTTGAACAACTACCCAAGCCCAAGAAACACATCAACTTCTAAGTCAAAAGTCCTACTGTGTGCTGCCATAGCATGGTTCACAGAAATAGTCCCTTGAATGCTCCACTAGAGAATAAAACTTTGGAGGGCAGGAATTCTACCTCCCCTCCATCCCAATGATTAAGACAGTACCTGATATACATGCAGAGAAGAGAATGACTTCTAATGTTACTATTCTTCATCAACAAGGGCAAGTGTGCACAATAAACTGTGATACACTTATTAATCCAAAGTAAAGCAACAAAGTCAAATATTGCCTAGTATTAATTACATGTGGAATCTTAAAAAAAAGTGAAACTCATAGAAAACCGATTGCCAGGTCATGAGAAAATAGGGAGAGGTTCATGAAAGGGCACAAACTTCTAGCTATACAATAAATAAACAAGGTCTGAAGCTCTAACATGTAACATGGTGGCAGGGCTGATTAACACTGCATCGCACAATTAAAATCTGCTGAGTGCAGAACTTGGAAGATAAATATGTAAGGTGATGGATGTGTGAATTAAACAGACTGGAGGAACCCTTTCACAATGTATGTGTTTATCAAATCATCGTGGTGTGCACTTTAAATATCTTACCATTTTGTCAATTATATGTCAATAAAGCTGAACAACAAAAAAAGTCAATCAAAACAACAAAACAAAGGTTTAAACTTGACTTTGTTTTTTAACAGTCCAGTCTTTAAAGAAGTTAACCACAGCAGGGTGTGACACTAAAAAAAACGGCAGTCAGCGCCTTGGGCTCTGGAGTTCAGAACTCCCCAGCTATCTGTGACCAGTTCTACTGGTTCCTGAGTGACTTCAATGACCATAGTAGAGCATCCCAAACCACAGCCCCTGGGTATTACATTAACAGGTTCTACAGACCTTGTTAGATTTAGGTATTTGCAGAACTTAATCAGGTACCACCTTAAAAGGCTGTATTCATATTTGTTCAGAAAGGGGAAAAAAAAACTCTTTTTCAAGTATAAAAATGATAAATACTCCTCATAAAGAAACTGAACAGTACAAATAAAAGCAACCCCAACAGGCGACCACTCAAGAGAGAACCATTTTAATGAGTATTTATTTCAGAAATTTGTCTACCACTCACACACACAATTTTATATAAATGAGGCCCCATTAGGCGTGCTATTACTTATTGTTGAGAAATGAAACGGACTTGTTGAGGACCTATTTCCATGGCAATAAATACAAATCTACAATACATTACCATTTTTAATAGCTGTATAGAATCCTACTGAATGGATATACCTTGACTTAATCCCATAAACGATGGACATTTCCAGAGGCAGATATGTATCTTTTTACATTTAATTATCTCTTAGTGAAAAAATGTCTAGACATCAAATTATATATCCAAGGACATACATAGGTTAAAATTTTAAGCACTGCCACATTGCTTCTCACCAGAAAGCATTTTGCCCTCACAAGAATACTCATTTGCCCACATTCTGCAGTGTACTTTATCAATTGCTGCCAATCCAAAAAAAGATGAGGGGCGCCTGGGTGGCTCAGTCGTAAAGTGTCTGCCTTCGGCTCAGGTCATGGTCCCAGGGTCCTGGGATCAAGCCCAGCATCCTGCTCCCTGCTCGGTGGGAAGCCTGCTTCTCCCTCTCCCACTCCCCCTGCTTGTGTTCCTTCTCTCACTGTGTCTCTCTCTGTCAAATAAATAAAATCTTTTAAAAGAGATGAAAAATATCAAAAAGCATCACATGCTACAGAGAAATCATTCATGACAGGAAAAGTCAATCAATGTGGCAAACTTCCCTATTGTCTTATTTTAAGAAACTTCCATAGCCACCCCAACCTTCAGCAACCACCACCCTGATCAGTCAGCAGCCATTAACATCAGGGCAAGATCCTCCACCAGCAAAAGATGACTCGCTGAAAGCTCATGTGATGGTTACCATTTTTCAATTAAGGTATATACCTTGGCTTTTATATATATATATATATATATATATATATATATATATATATATATGGTGCTATTGCACACTTAATAGGCTACAGTGTAGTGTAAACATAACTTTTATATGCACTGGGAAATTAAAAAACTAATTTGACTCATTTTATTGCAACATTCACTTTATGGTGGTGGTCTGGAACCAAACTCGCAATATCTCCAAGGTATGCCTGTATCCGGGACACAAGTCCTTTATCAAATATATGTAGGTGAAAGTTTTTGTCTAGTCTGAGGTGTGTCTTTTCATTTTCTTAATGATGTTTTTTGAAAAGCAATTTTTAATTTCAATATAATAAATTTATCAACTACTTCTAACAGTTTATTTCCTAAGAACTCTTTGCCTACTCTAAGATCAAGAAGATTTGCTCCTAAGTTGTCTTCTAGACATTTTTCAATTTTAGCTTGACATTTATTTATTTATTTTTTTAGATTTTATTTATTTATTTATTTGACAGAGAGAGAGAGAGAGAGAGAGAGAGAGAGAGAGAGAACGCACAAGCAGGAAGAACAGCAGAGGGAGAGAGAAAAGCAGACTCTCTGCTAAGCAGGGAGCCCAAAGCGGGGCTTGATCTCCTGTACCCAGGGATCATGACCTGAGTTGAAGGCAGATGCTTAACCAACTGAGCCACCCAGGTGCCCCAGCTTTGACACTTGATCTTTGATCCACTTAGATTTCATTTTTGTGTATAGTATGAGGTACAGATCAAGGATTACCCACACACACACACACATCTGTTCCAGAACCATTTCTTGAAAATATACTTTCCCCACTGAACTTAGGAACATTTACTGAAACATGTGGGCCATTTCTGGATATTCTATTCTATTCCACTGAGCTATATCTCTGTCCACAGGCAGTACAGTGTAAGTTCTTCAACTTTAAAGTGTTAATTTTCAATATTGTTTGTCTACTTGCATTTCAATATAAATTTCAGGTCTTTGCAATTTCATATAATTTTTAAATGTAATAGTAAAAAATCAAATTTTATGTACTGTTTTATTTTTTCAAATTTTATGTACTGTTAATGTAAATTTTAAGATGAGAATAGGAGTCACAGGGGCTAAAATCCTTGATTTATTCCTGATCTTATGGGGAAAAAAAGATGTTAGCTGTAGACTTATGTGTGTGTATATATATACGTGTATATATAATAAAGCAGTCTTTCAGTAATAAAGTTCTCCTTCAGTCCTAGTTTCCTGAGAGTTTTTAACAAGAAGGGATGTTTAATTTTGTCAAATACAATTTTCTGCATAAGCTGAGATAATCATGATTTTCCTTCTTTGCTCTTAGGAAACAGGGTGAAATACAGTCGATTCTCATTATTTGTAGTGTTTACATTCTGTACAGTATCCAATGAACACTGAAATAGTGAACACTGAACCACTGTTCCTAAGGGAAATCCAAGGATAGACCCCTATGAGCCTCTGATCACAACATTTTCATCAACCAATAAACAGCTTTGTTTTATGGATTTCTGTTTAGACACCTTATTTAATACATAGGACTGATTCATAAACATTGAAATCATGGCCAACACCACTATAACTCATGCTTAACAAAGTTTACCTAACACACATATTTTCTCCATAAAGCACATAACAACCTTCTTATGTTTAGAAACACTGGACAGCACATCAGCACTTACTTGGAGACCATTTTAAAGAAAAAAATTAACAAAAAAGCAAAAAATGAGAAAAATGTAAAACTAAATAGACTGTGAAAAGAATACTTGTTTACAATATGAGAACTGAAAGAAGGCAGAGTGCTTTGTTCTACCTTAGCTGGGAATATGTGCATCAGGTGACTCAAATTTTTCATTTATAGTCCAAAGTATCACAAGTATTGATTTTGGAGTTACAAATAAATTTTTAGCTAGTGGGCAAATTCTCAAATATGGAATCTCTGAATAGTAAGGATTCACTGTATATTGATTTTTTTTTAACTATTAAACCAAACTTGCATACTTGGCATAAATTTACTTAGTAGTCCCAATATATCATCATCATATTTATATTGCTGGATTTGACTTAATAATGATCTGTTAAGGAGTTTTGTGTATTTATGAAGGATATTGTTACGTAGTTTTCTTAAAATGGCTTTGATATTGGAGTTACACTACCTCATAAACTGAGATAGTGAAATATTTTCTATTTTCTGAAAGTACTTAGGGACAATTTGTATTATTTCTTAAGAGTTCTATAGAATTCACCTTTGAAGATATCTGGACAGTTTTCTTTATGAGGTTTAATTATGAATTCAATTTCTTTAGTTGATAATAGCGATAAAGGAATATTCAGATTTTCTATCTCTTCTTGTGTCAGTTTTGGTAGTTTGTCTCATAAGGAATTTGTCTAAATTGTTGAATTTACTGGCATAAAGTCCACAATGATCCTTTATTATACTTTTATGTAGAATGTGTAGTAATACCCTTTCATTCCTGACATTGGTAATTTTGAATCTTTTCTCCCTTCATCAATCTAACTAAAGGTTTATCATTTTTATCCTTTCAAAGAACCAGCTTTTTATTTCATGGATTTTTCTCTATTATTTTATCAATGTTCTAAGTCACCAATTTGTTTTATTTCCTTCCTCTACTTTCTTTGAGTTTAATTTGCTTTTTTTTTTAAGATTTTATTTATTTATTTCACAGAGAGAGACACAGCAAGAGAGGGAACACAAGCAGAGGGAGTAAGAGAGGGAGAAGCATGCTTCCCGCTAAGCACGGAGCCCAATGTGGGGCTCGATCCCAGGACCCTGGGACCATGACCTGAGCCGAAGGCAGACACTTAACGACTGAGCCACCCAGGCGCCCCTGCTCTCCTTTTTCTAACTTAAGATAAGACGCTTAGAAAATTATTGATTTTGGATTTTTCTTCCTTTCCAATATAAGCATCTTTCAAAACTATACATTTCTCTCTAAGCATGTCTTAGCTGTATCCCAAATAATTTATGTTGCTTCACCACCATTCAAAATATTTTCTCATTTCCCTTGTGGTTTCTTCTCTGACACATGGATTATTTAGAAAGTTTTTTCAATTTCCAAATATTTCCCATACAGCTTTCTGTTACTGATTTCTAATTTAATTCTGTTGTGTTCAGAGAACATTTCTATTATGATTTCACTCCTTTTAAAGTAAATGAGACTTATCCTATGGTTCAGCCTATGGTTTATCTTACTGAATGTTCCATGTGCAGTTGAAAACAATGTGTACTGTGCTGCTGTTGAATGCTCTATAAATGCAAATTAGATTGTTTGTTGATAATGTTGCTTAAGTCTTCTAACTGCTTACTGATTTTTCTCTCTACTTCTATTATCATTACTAGGAAAAGAATGTTGATCTCAGCTTCATGAATTTTGAAGCTTTACTAATGGAAACACACTTAAAAAATACATTATTAAATTGATCCCTTGTCATTACGAAATCTCTCTTTTCCTTATTCTTAAGTCTACTTTAAATTGTAATCAATACTCTAGCTTATGTTCAGTTCTGTACAGTGCCTATTTCCCCACTCTCTACTTTTAACCTACCCATTTCTTTAAAGTCTTTAGGTTGCATATAATTGAATCTTGCTCTTTGTTAGTTCAGTCTGATAACCCCTGTGTTTTAATTAAAATGCTACTCTAAACTATACATGAAAAGGCCTGTCACAGGACTCACAGCCTACTAAGAAATACAGGTAATTAAGTACATACAACATAATATGACAAATACTAGAAGAGTGGTTATGTCCAGCGTTAAGAGAACTCACAGGCACCTCACATTTTACTAGAGGCAACAAGAAGAAATCTGTTCCACACTTTGCTTAGAAAGCTCCACAGCTAGATCACCCTGTTCATTAGGCACATTTCCTACTTTCCATACTACTGAAGGCAAGAGTGTTGCTAAGATTTCTGCCTCAGTATAACAAGAAACCCCCTTTCCTTCAGTTTTGAACATTTCTCATTTCCTTTTGAGCCCTCACTTGCAGCTTCATCAAAGCCCAAATTTATAGTCTGTTCAAAGAAACTTCTCTATCATGATCAACAAAATTCTTACAACCTCCATTCACTGCCTGGTTCCAAAGTCACTCTCACATTTATATATATTTGTTATAGCAACACCCCACTTGTAGTTTCCAAAACCTGTATTAGTTAACTATTGCTGCAAAACAAGTTACTCTAAAACTTTTGGCTTAACACATCAAATACTCATTATCTCATGATCTCATGGGTCAGAAATCTAGGTGTGAATTTATCTGAGAGTCTCTGATTTGGTATCTCACACAGACGCAATCAAGGTGTCGGCTGCAGTTACCAAGGTTTAAGTGGAGAAGGATCTGCTTCCAGGCTCTTTCATAGGGCTAATGGTAGACTTCAGGTCCTTGCTGACTTTTGTTGGCCAGAGACATCAGTTTCTTTCCACTTGGGCCTCTCCCTAGCACTACTTAAATATAACAAGTTGCTATCCAACAGAATGAGAACTCACAGAGAACAAATGAGGGAAGGCAAGATGCAAATGACAATCTTTTGGTAATCTAATCTCAGTAACGGCAGCCCATCATTTTTGCTGTATTCTTTTGTCAGAATTGAGTCACTAGGTCCAGCTCACAATCAAGGGGAGGGTATTACACAAGGGCATGGATACCAGAAAGTGGGACCAATTGAGAGCCATCTCAGAAGTATGACCAAGGTAGCAGTAATCAAAATTAGGGATACCCAAGGGAAGAAGAAATGTCTAGAAGAGCAGAGGTTTTGTAACAGAGGTAGCACTTGAGTCAACTCTTAAAAATGGGATTCTATACACCAAAACAAATTATGTAATATATGGTGATTAACATAACAATAAAAAATCTAAAAAAAATGGGATTCTAATGGATATGCCAAAAGAAAAAAAAAGGTGAAATATAGCTATAGGAACTACATGTACTTTATAACAGCTGAAACAAAAGGACAATGCAATATGACCACGAATCGGCCAGAGAAGGTCTTGAATGTTATGCCACAGATTTTGGATTTCTTTCCCTTCCTCCCTTCCTCCCTTCCTCCCTTTTCTCTTTCTTTCTGTCTTTCTTTCTGTCTTTCTTTCTTTCTTTTTAAGAGAGAGAGCGTGCATTCCTGTGCATGCACACAGAGTGGGAGGAGGGTGGCAAAGGGACAGAGAAAGGGAGAGAGAGAATCTTAAGCAGGCTCCACATCCAGTATGGAGCCCAAAGCAGAGCCTGGCCTCACAACCCTGAGAGATCATGACCTGAGCCAAAATCAAGAGTCGGAAACTTAACCGACTGAGCCACCCAGGCACCCCCAATTTTGGATTTCTTAGGGGAAATGATATAATCAGCATTTTAGAAGCAATTTTTTAGGCAGCAGTATGGATGGAGAATAAATTAAGTCAGGAAAATATGTCAAGCGGCTATTGCAATAATCCAAGTGAGCAAGGCAACTAGAATCAAGACCTTGAAATATTTCTGAGCAATTCAAGAGACTGATAGTACTGAGTCCTCTTAGGGGTGTTTACACACTGTGCTCATGATGAAAGGACGAGGACAGAGTGCAGCAGATTGGAAAGAATATGGAATTTGGAACTATCTAGACCTTGTTCAAATCCAACTCCATCAGCTATACTGCCACCGCGTTGTTACTTAACTGTTCTGAACCTCTCTTAATGCATCTGTAAAATAAACAGAGTTGTTGTGAGGAGGAAATGACAACGCTTATGCACAAAGCCAGGACACAGTGAACAGCAACTAGCATTATTATGACTTTCAAAAGTTTCAGGCTTGGGGAACTAGACTATAATTAGTTCAGTTTCAAATCCACTAAGTTTCATATAGGTATAGAATGTTTTACACATTAGTGTGTCTACAGAGTGTGTCTGAAGTTCTATGCCAGAAGGACAAATTTGGAAGTAATCTGTGTAAAAAGATACTGGTACACAAACAGTTGATGACACGTAAGAGAAGTGAGTACTGACTGGAACCCTAGGAAACAAGAATATTCCAGGGACCTGCAAAGAAAGAGAAGTTTGAGAAAGACACTGCCACTGGATCACTGTGAGGATTAAAAAGAAAAAATACAGAAAACTCCTAGCACGTAGAGGATACTGTACTCCCTTCAAAAGTCAAAAGCCATTTCAATAAAGCCAGCAGGCAGAAGTCACACTGAATAGTCTGAGGCATGAACAGGAAGCAAAAAGTTAAGACATGATTCTTTAATAAAAGTTCCTTATGAAGGGAAAGAAATGAGGTGAAAACTTTATGAAGGAATGATTGGCCTTTAATTCATCACTCTAAAGCCGGCACTAGCAACTTTTTTTTATACTAAAATCAAGTCCAAAACAAGCAGTGAGAGGAAATGCTTTGTGGTGAAACAAGGACTTAGCCCTCTAACATTTACAACATCAGCCAGCTGTAAACAAAATATATGCTACTTCAGTTCATAAATATGCCATAGCTCTTTTCTGGGCTCCACTGTAGTCTTTCACTTCTCTTGAAAACAAACAAACAAACAAACAAAAAACTCCCAACCCAAACTAAAATAAACAGATCCATCTGCAACTAATAAACACTTGCTAATAACAGTCTTCAAAGAGAGACAATAAAGGAACAAAATACAATAAGTAAAAAGAACTTAAGTTTCATATTTCAAAAGGTACTTTAGAATTTTAATATCAATCAGTACATACATGTTGTACTTACTAACATCCATACCATTAGCTCTCTCTTTCCTTTGCATGAGACATAAATTTAGAACTCCCTACCATATATGTTTAGAGAGGTAAACCACAAGCAATTCTGAACCTATCATTTCTATTGCCTTCTCTATTCAAACTATGTTGCCTACCTTCAACAACATTCATTCAATACACATGTACTAAGTATCTATTATAGATACAGGAATGAAGAAAAGAGAAAGGTTGCTGCTATTGGAAAACATATTCTAATAGGGAAAGTGGACCATAAAACCAACAAATACATTAGATACTAAAAATAGAGAAAAACAAAGTGGAGTGAAGGAGTTAGGGAGCATGCTGTAGGGGGCTGTCATTATTTTTTTAAAAAGACTTATTTATTTATTTTAGTGAAAGAAAAGAGCACAGTGTGGAGGGGGAGAGGGAGAGGGAGAAAGAGTCTTCAGCAGACTCCACCGGGAGCCTGATGTGGGACTATCTCACGATCCTGAGATCATGACTGAGTTGAAACCAAGAGTCAAATGCTTAACAGACTGCACCACCCAGGCACCCCTGAGGGGTTGCCATTTTATACAGAAGTTAGGGAAAGCCTTTCTGGTAAGGTGACATGTAAATAGAGACCTTAGAACAAACACAGGAGAAAGACCAGGGTATCTGAGGAGTAATCCTGCTGGAAAGAACAAGATGAAAAAGCCCTGAGGTAAAAGCACTCTTGGCCTCCCCAAATCACTTAACCCTCTCCTCTCCTCTTAACCCTCCAACCAAAACTGTAAGATTCACCAAGACAATACCTTTCTAGCCATTCCTTCCTTTCAATACCCATTACTACAGTCCTAATTTCAGCTTTCCATCACTTCTTGAACTATTGCACCAAACTAGCCTGCCTTCAGCTTCTCCATCCCTCCATCCTACACTCTGCTATCATTTGTTTATGTTACTAATTCCCTCAAAAGTTTTCAATGATTCCACAATACACATTGAATAAAATCTATAATCTTAACCCGGCATTTAAACACTCCTCCAAATTTGCCCCAGCCTGCATTTCCTATTTTTCCTATTGTTCCTAGAAAGAGCAGGTAGAATATAGTGGTTAAAAAAGAGGTTCTGCCCACCAGACTGTATGGATTAAAAACCTTGATCTATCATTTACCAGATGTATGATTTTGCATGTTATTTACATCTCTGTACTTTCAATTTCCCCATCTGTAAAATGGGGTAGTTATGATACTCTGTTTAAGATTTGTTGCAAAGACTATTTAAAAAAAAAAATCAATGCAGAGCATTTAGAACCATCCCTGGTACATCATACAGATTTTATAAAAAAATAATTTCAAGTATTAATCTAGATATAGTTTATGTATTAAGATTTATTAAATCATGATACATCTACATAGAAAATACAATTTCAATAAAATGAGTGAGGTCTATTCTACATAATTTATACCTAAAAAAAAGTTAAACATACAGTCTTTCCGAAAGAGAAATAGCTCTATGTATAGAAAACACTCCAAGTTTAACAAAAATGTGTAATTTTGTATACAGTATACCATTCTACTAAATTTGCTAAAAATTTATAAAATATGTACGTATGAAGGAACGCCTGGGTGACTCAGTCAGTTAAGCTTCTGCCTTTGGCTCAGGTCATGATCCTGGGTCCTGGGATCGAGTCCCAAGTCGGGCTCCTTGCTCAGCAGGGAGTCTGCTTCTGCCTCTGCCTGCTGCCCCCCAACTTGTGCTCTCTCTCCCTGCCTTTCTCTCTGACAAATGAATAAAATATTTAAAATAAATGAATAAAAAGTAAATAAAATACATGTATGCATGTGGGGTATGTGTACAGGAATGTATCACTATATAAAAATTCTGCAAGAATATCCAAAAAACTGTATATAAGGAGCCATGGAGAAGTATATATACTTTCCATTTTAAATCCTTCCATGAAGCATAAGCTTCTTTTAATCATGTACACATATTATTTTTAAAAATTAAAAATATTTGAAACTAACATATTGCCAGGCGCTATGCTCATTTACAATCTGTTGGGATAGGCAGGTTCTAAACAAGCAATCAGAAACCTAATGAGTCTTAAGAAGGGAGAAGAACAGATTGCTCTGAAAGCTTGTGAAACAGGAAGCGTCATCAAGCTGAGACCTGAAAAATTAGCATGAGTTAGCTAGGTAGGAAGAGTTCCTAAAGCGAAGAAGAAAGAATGTGCAAAGGACATGAGGCAGTAAAGAGTATTTTTGCTCAAGAAATCAAAATACAGTCAATATGGGAAGGCCACAGAGAGAGAGTATGGCTAACTTCCTTTCTTCTTATCCTGAGGAAAGCCCACCCACTCTGAAGACCCAGTTCAAGCATCATATCCAAGAAACTTTCCCTAACTTTCTGGGCCAAACATATTTCCTCTGTGTTGCTATCAGCCCTGAGTATACACTTGAGCACTTGCCACACAGTCTACTGAACTCAACTGTTTATCTCTCACACTAGCCTCTAAGAACCTTGAAGGGATTCCTTATCTCCTTTGTCAATTATAGAATACAGCAGCGGTCAGCAAACTATGACCACAGGCTACCTAGCTAAGAATGGGTACTTACATTTCTATAAGGTTGGAAAAAACACCAAGAGTATTTTGTGACATGTGAAGATTATATGAAATTCAAGTATCAGTGTAAATAAAATTTTATTAGAACGTAGCCATACTCATTCATTTACATGTCACCTATGGCTGCTTTCTTGCTACAATGTCAGAGATGACTGTTGTGACAGAAACTATATGGCATATAAGTTCAAAATATTTACTGTCTGGCCCTTTCCAGAAAAGGTTTTGCCCACTCCTGGTAAGCCTAATATCTGGCATAAAGTCCCTGAGCTTTCTTTATAGTCTTCCTATTTGGGGCGCCTGGGTGGCTCAGATGATTAAGCGTCTGCCTTCGGCTCAGGTCATGATCCCAGGGTCCTGGGATCGAGTCCCGCATCAGGCTCCCTGCTCCTTGGGAGCCTGCTTCTCCCTCTGCTTCTCTCTCTCTCTCCCCCTCTCTCTCCGTCTCTCATGAATAAATAAATAAAATCTTTAAAAAAAAGAGACTCTAAAAAATCTTAAAAAAAAAAAAAAGAAAGTTGCATAGGCTAGGGAATATCAGAAATTCGAAGGCAATAATGTACACTTAATATTATAATTTCTTATTTGGAACATAAAGTAAACACCTATTGTCTTCTTAACTACAGTCTCTACAGAAACCAAAATTCTACTAAAATTTCGACAATTTATATTTACCTTTTTTTTTTTTTTTAAGTAGGCTCCACACCCAGCATGAAGCCCAAAGGTGGGCTTGAACTCACAACCCTGAGATCAAGACCTGAGCTGAAATCAAGAGTTGGTGCTTAACCAACTGAGCCATCTAGGCGCCCCAACAGTTTATACTTTCTTAACATAATTACAGATATTTTCTATTTTGAAGAGAACATGTTTCATTTAAAAATAAGATTTAATGTTGAAGTCATCTAAAAGAAACACAAAAATGTAACCTGAGCTGAGGCCTCTTATTCAATATGCTCTCCTCTACTGGCTGTTTTCCTGCAATCATTTTTTAGCTTAAACTGAGGAGGATTTTCATGTATATTGGGCAAAGGTAAGGTGTTCACTTCCTCAGCATTGTGTGTTTGAAAATGTTAAGCACAGAGGCCTTCTATCTAAACCCCCTGTGATAAAACTAACACAAACCTTATTTAAAAAAATTTTTAGATTGGATTAGAGAACATACTGGAATCCATGAAATGCATTAAAGTTTTAAATGAAACTGTTTAATCATGTAGAATAAATTAGCCACTGGAAAAACCTTTTTTTTTTTTAAGATTTTATTTATTTTTTTAGAGAGAGGGAGAACAAGCACAAGAAGGGGGAGAGGCTGAGGGAGAGAAGCAGGCTTCCTCAGCTGAGCGGGGGAGCCCTAAGTGGAGCTGGATGGCCCTGAGATCATGACCTGAACCAAAATCAAGAGTCGGAGGCTTAACCAACTGAGCCCTCCAGGTACCCCTGGAAAAACCTTTTTGAAAACTTTTACACTAAGTAGTACCAAAACTTCATTTAAAAAGAAAATTACAAAATTCCACTGCATTTCTTTGCTGGAAGATAAACTAATGACTTAGGTAAGAATCTTCAGTTTTGTGAACACTAACTGCCCTTATTTTTACTGTTTGCGATGTATCCATCAATAAAGGAAACACTAATTAGTTATACATGCTCAATATACAATTAAGGGGGAAAAATGCAATTTACAGGTCTTAGAGACCACCATTAAAATTAATGAAATCTTGAGGCGCCTGGGAACCCAAACTAGAACACCATGTAACATTAACTTCTAAAACTATGTCTTTATACTCTACAAGACTACAACTTTCCTGTCAAATATGGCAAATAATGTGGGAAACAATACACTGAATCATTAAATTATTTGTCTGGCTCTTTGGGCATCAAACTGAAGACTGCAATTACCCTTGATTTAGAAACTAAGAGAAGACTAACACTTTCAAGCTTTCAAAGCTAGTAAATTGTTGGCATATTTGTTAAGTTATTTGAAACACTGAATACAAGGACTCAAACTTCAAAATGTAAACATCAGAGAAGAGCTACCATCTGCCTGCCTAGTATATACTCACTCCCCACCCTTCTCCTTCTTTTGGTAACAGACTCTTGTCTCTGAACAGCATGTATAAATGACCCAGACTTGGTTACAAATAGTACCTCATCTTTTTGGGTGCAGTAACTGGTTCTGGAATGGGCACAAAACCTAAGTCCTTCCCTGGAATTTTTTTAGCTGGAGTTGGTAAGGAAGAAGCCTATGTGTCTCATGGGTCTTACAGATGAAAATACAAGTCTGGAATGGTCTGTGGCCTTGTTCCCAGCTCTGGAGAGAAAGTTCCTACACTAGAAAATATGATCCTTCAGGATACAAACTTACTGTTTTATTTCATTTGTTTATTTCATATTTGTTTCTCCAGCAACTAAAATTGTGTCTAGCATATGGTAGATACTCAATAAATAATTGTTAATTTGAGATAGAACAGAGTGAAGCTAACAGACACAGATGAAAGATTAAGGAATTATTACAAAGTATCCTGAAAACATTTCATCCTTGTGGACAGATCTATCCAAGTTCTTGGTTATTCAGAATTTTATCAATGCTGTTGCCATTCTACTTAGAAGTTGGGTTGTTATTTGCAACCAAGAGTCCAGAAAAATACTACTTCAAGCAAACAAAAGTAAAAAAAAAAAAATGGATAAAGCAAATTGGTGCTTTTAACATTTCTTCATCTTTGACCTAATAAAACACTGAAAGATAAGGATTCCAAAGGAAAAAAAGCAACAGTCATCTACTGTTTTTTTCTGAAGGATGATTTAAGAAAATACTTTCACGATGACATGCCTGAAAATTCCATTTGAAACAATGTGAGGAACATTTCTCTTAGTTATGTTCCCTCTTGGCCAAAATATCCCCCAGAATAGTTTTTATAATTTAAGCTTGATTCAGTTAACAGACCAACTTTCAAAAAAACAATCTGAATAATTTCGGCAGAAAATATCTTCTGGTTCATCTCCCCTCCCCCTGCTTTCCAAAATAAGCAAACTTTATCCTCTCATTTATTTTGCAAAGCTGGTATTTTTTATTGCACTTTTGGCAATAAAAACAAAGATTTCCATAAGTAAAAAAACTCACTGATTTCCACACTATGTGGGACTGACAAACCTGTTGGCAAGTAAACACAGATATGACGTCATAACTGTTAAAAAATACATACTTTTCTTTTTCAACTACAATTTTTTCTCCTTGAATCACTACTGCTTTATTTTTGAAATCATGTCTGTTTTGAAATTTCTATTATAGTATGTGTTTACCAAATACTGATGTGATTTTAAAACACTGAAAATAATTCTACTTGAAATGCCCTGTTTTCCAACCTGTTCAACCCATTTTTCCAGATCACTCTAACCATTGATTTATCAGTGTATTTATTCTCTATGTTTCCCCTAAAACTACTCCTGTATTAGACAATCTTAGAGGCACTCACTACTAGATACTCCTCCAACTAGAAGCAAGAAGGGAGGAACTTCTGGTATATACTATGACTTATTTTTGTGTCCTTTCAAACCATCCAGCCTAGTATGATATCTATTTGTAATAATTACCCAATGCCGGCTAAATTACGTTACATAATATCGTGACAACATTTAAAAACACAGGCCTTGGGGTGCCTGGGTGGCTCAGTCAGTTAAGTATCTGCCTTCAACTCAGGTCATGATCCCAGGGTCCTGGAACTGAGCCCCACTTCTCCCTTTCCCCCTGTCCTTCCCCCTTCCCCCGCTCATGCTTGCTCTCTCTTGCTCTCTCAAATAAATAAAATCTTTGAAGAAAAAAAAAAAAGTTCTCGAAATGAAATAGGAGTCGAAATCCCACATTTAGTTACTCTCTGAAATACAAAATTACTTAACTCTTTGCGCCCAAGAATTCTCATTTATGAAATGGGAATAAATACAGCCTACTCTGGAGGCAAGCATCCAATACAAGAGGCATACATTCGGGACGCCTGGGTGGCTCAGTCATTAAGCGTCTGCCTTCGGCTCAGGTCACAATCCCAGGGTCCTGGGATTGAGCCCTGCATTGGGCTCCCTGCTCAGCAGGAAGCCTGCTTCTCCCTCTCCCACTCCCCCTGCCTGTGTTCCCTCTCTCACTGTGTCTCTGTCAAATAAATAAATAAAATCTTTAAAAAACAAAAAAACAAAAAAACCAAGAGCCATACATTCAAACATACTTCCTTTCCTCTTTGATTATACAGAAAATAAAGAAAACTGCACCCCAAATCCAATGCTCTGTACTACACTCTAAATAATGCCTCTTTTAAATAAATCCTTATGTCGAATGAGAATTATTACTAATCTCTCTTTAAAAATATAAAACAGAATATTTTAAAAATTGTATTTCCTAAATGTTTAGATATTTCTAGATAAACTAAGTTTATGCATGTAGGGTAGTTCTGCCCATTGATGTGACAGGTGTCTCTCAATAAAATCTTTATAACCTAGTTATTTTGACCAGTCATATGTATGCTGATTTGATAGTGGTTTTATTCTAACTCTACCACTATCCTCTGTACTATTCCATCACCTCATCCACTACTCTTTTGTGGTTCAGACATGCCAGATTCCACTGCCCTACCTATCCTCACCCACCACTATCCCAAGGGCCTCTAAAGATGGAAACCTAGCAGAAATAAACACAGCCAGCATGCCTCTTCAACTAGAATAATCCAATGTAAGTTATTTACTTTAACTTAGACCCCTAAATGTCATAGTGGGGCCCAATGGCTAAGGTTCATCTTGAGATTGGTCTCAAGAAGTACCAACCAAGGGCACCATGACAAAGCTGTTCCTCTAGATGTAATCACTTTCTTCAGTGGATTTAAGAACAGAACATACTTCTTCGAAAATAGAAAACACATACATAGAAGAAGGTTTTTCTGAGCCAGCTCAAAGAGAAAACTTACCAAAACAGTCCAAAAGAGGCCTGGAGCAAGGGGAAATAACATTAATCCTGTATTTTTTTTTAATAAAGATTTTATTTATTTGACAGAGAGAGACACAGTGAGACAGGGAAGATGAGCAGGGGGAGGGGGAGGGGGAGGGGGAGAGGGAGAGGGAGGAGCAGGCTTCCCGCTGAGCAGGGACCCTGATGCGGGGCTCAATCCCAGGACCCTGGGACCATGACCTGAACCGAAAGCAGACACTTAATGACTGAGCCACCCAGGCGCCCCTAATGCTGTATTTTTAATCTTTTTTTTTTTTTTAACATTTAACTCCATCGTAAATCACTGCTACAATACAAATAGATTTTTTTTAAAAAAACAAAGAAAGTGAGATTTGTGCACGGGGGTTGGAGGGAGAGGGAAAGAAAATCTTAAGCAGGTTCCATACCCAGTGCAAAGCCCCACGCAGGGCTTGATCTCATGACCCTGAGATCATGACCTGAGCAGAAATCAAGAGTCGGATGCTTAACCAACTGAGAGACCCAGGTGCCTCCAAATAGATATTTTATAAGCCCTTTTATTACAGAAATGAAACATTCTATTTCAAAGTATTCAAAAAACAGAACTGTTTAAGTAGAAAGTGAAAGTTATCTGTACTGTATTCCCCCGTCCCATCAGTGGAAACCAGGTTAACAGGTAAAAATGCCTGACACTTTTCAGAATTTAAATGTACATACATACACACTCAGATACGATTTAAAAAAAAAAAATGTGCCAGGTAGAGCTTCTCTAACTCTTCAAGTCTTTTGTCCCTACATCCTCACCCAAAGCTATGAGTGTATGTATACTCGTGTTTGTAACAAGTTTTTTACAAAGTATTTTCCAGCACAAACTCTATTGAGTCAACTTAGTTTTTGATTAATTTATTGAAGACCAAAAATTATTTTTCCAATCTTCATGTTTATTTTGCTAAAATAATTTTCTTCCATTTCAATTGTTTTCAATAGAGAGCTTACAATAAAGACCCAATCTGCCTTTGACTATATCAAATTTTAATCAATTAGAACCTTTATCATCAAGAGTTTTCTTCTGAAACAATCATTACTATCATATCAAATTTTATAAGGGCAAATTGTGCAGATACATACACACAATCATATATATGATCTATAGGGCTTTCAACACATGAAGATGTAATATATATGACTATAACATAAAAGTCAGAGTCTAAAGAGACACAAATGATTAAAGAATTTCTACTTTTACTTGAAGTATATAAAAAGTTAGTTGTCTATATTGTAATCCCCATAGCTACCAACAACAAAAAATCTATAGGAAGAGATAGCCAAAAAGCCAGTATTTAACTTAAAATGGATTACTAAAAAATAATCAACTAATCCAACAAGATAGATAAGAGGGTGACACAAAAAACATAAGGGAAAACAGAGAGCAAATAATAAAACAGCAGACCTATAGCCAAACATCATAATTGCACTAAATGTAAAAGATCTAAACACATTAAAAAACAGGGATCAGACTAAATTAAAACAAAACAAAACAAAAAACAAAAAACACCAGGCCCTGGGGCCCCTGGCTGGCTCAGTCAGTAAAGCATGTGACCCTTGATCTTAGGGTCATGAGTTAAAGTTCCACACTGGGCATAAAGCCTACTTAAACAAAAAAAACCAAGACCCAACTATATGCTGTCTATAAGACAAACCCACCAAATACAATGCAGATAAGATGGAAATATAGAATAATACAGAAAGGATGGAAAAAATAGACCACACACAAACATTAATCAAAGTAGATTTCAGAACAAAGAAAATTACCAGAGATAAAGAAAAATGCATAATGATAAAAAGGTCAATCCCAAAAGGCATAAGGATTCTAAATGTTTCTGCAGATTAAAAAATAAGTGTCAAAATACACAAAGCCAAAGCAAACAGAAATGGAAGAAAAATCCACTATTATATTTGGAGAATGCAACTTCTCTCTCAGGAAATAATAAAACAAGTAGCCCGAAAATCTGCAAGAATATAGAAGAGCTGAAAACTATCAATTTTACCTCATTTAAATTTATAGGACATTACACTCAACAAGAGCACAATACACATGGGCACATTTGTCAAGGTAGATGAAACATTTGTCGAGGCAGTTCATACCCAGGGACATAAATACAAACCTTAAAATATTCAGAAGAAATGAAATTATAGAAAGTATGTTCTCTGACATAGAATCAAACTAAAAATCAACAAAAGAAAGCAATCTAGAAAACCCTCAAAACAAAATTTTTATAAATAACTCATGAGCCAAAAAGAAGTCTCAGGGAAACTAGAAAATGTTTTGAACTTAATTGAAATGAAAATACAAAACATCAAACTTTCACAGTATGTTACAATTTAGAAGTTAATTTAAAAAATTAAATAAAAATTTTTTTAAAGATTTTTATTTATTGAAAGAGAGAGAGAATGGTAGAGAGAGAGCATGAGAGGGAAGAAGGTCAGAAGGAGAAGCAGACTCCCTGCTGAGCAGGGAGCCCGATGCGGGACTCGATCCTGGGACTCCAGGATCATGACCTGAGCCGAAAGCAGTTGCTTAACCAACTGAGCCACCCAGGCAAAGATGCTTTCTACACAGTGTTGGTGCAGAGTTAAGAATATAGCACTTTCCTTATGCTTCCACACATACATTTGAAAACACTTCTATCTTCATGAAAGACGATGTTAGTTGAAGGATGCTTTCTACAACAGTGTTGTTTCACAGTTAAGCACTAAAAAAAATAAAAACAACATTTTTTAAAAATCAAATTTTGTGGGATGCAGCTAAATTGTTCAGAGAAAAATACACAGCATTAAATGCTATTAGAAAAGAAGGTCTCAAATCAGTAATTTAAGCTTCCATCAGAGAAGCAACTAGAAAAAGAGCAAATTCAACCCAAAGCAAGTAGAACAAAGAAAATAATAAAGATAGGAACACAAATCAATGAACAGAAAAATAACAATGTAAATAAACCAAAACCTGGTTCTTTGACAAGATCTACAAAAATGATAAACCTAAGACTGACTATTAAAAAAGAGAGAGCGAGAAGGCACAAATTTCTAATATCAGGAATGAAAACCCCCAAATATCCTTCAACTGGTGAACGAATAAACTGGGGTACATTTATATAATGGAATACTACTCAGATATAAAAAGGAATGAACTACTGATACACGCAATAACATTAATGAATCTTTTTTTTTTTTTTTAAGATTTATTTGAGAAAGAGAGAGACAGTGCAGGGAGGGACAAAGAGGGAGAAAGGCAGACTCTGCTAAATGTAGGGCCCAATCTCACAACCCTGAGGATCATGACGTGAGCCGAAATCAAGAGTCAGACCCTCAACCAACTGAGCCACTCAGGCACCCCACATTAATGAATCTCAAATGCATTATGCTAAGTAAATGAAGGCAGACTCAAGAAACAAAGTACTGTGTAACTCATTTATATGATGTTCTGAAAAACATAACACTACAGGAACCAAAAACAAATCAGTGGTTGCTGTGGCCTAGAGGTAAAAGGAGGGGCTTTTGGCTTAAACAGGCTTGAGAAACATTTATGGGTAAGAGAAATATTCTATACATTGATCACGGTTGTGGTTATATAACTGTGTTATTTATCAAAATTCACACAGCAGTATATTAAAAAGGATGAATTTTAGTGTATGTAAATGATACCTCATTAAACCTGATACCCCACACACCTGCCAATGAGGCAAGCCTTTTAAAAACAGGAATAGCAGGCACCTGGGTGGCTCAGTCAGTTAAGCGTCTACCTTCGGCTCACGTCACGATCCTGGGGTCCTGGGATCGAGTCCCTGTCAGGCTCCCCGCTCCACGGGGAGTCTGCTCCTCCCTCTGCCTCCACTCGTTCTCTCAATCTCTCTCTCTTGCTCTCGCAAATAAACAAAATCTTTTTTAAAAAATTAAAATAAAAACAGGAGTAGCTAAAAATGTTACAACGTCAATTAATAAAGGGTCAATTAGGAGAGTTAAAAGACTCCACATAAACAGTGAATAAGCATTTTAAAAGAATATTCAACCCTATTATTAGTAACAGTATTATTTCTTATTAAATGGTATTAAGTAGCTACTATATGAGGATGATTAAAATATTCAAATACTCACTATGACCACAGGAAATATGTAAGGAAATACAAATGAAAACTTGTATGCTATTTTACACAATGAATTGGTAAAACTAAAGAAAAGGCATGAAGTCTAATTCTGACAAGGCTTCACAGCAACAGGAAGATACAGTCCTTTCTGTTGACAGGGTAAAGTGATTCAATCCTTTTTTGGAAAGCAATGCTACAAAGCATCACATTATTTAAAACTTCACTCAATAATCTCAATCCTGGGACTTTCTTCTAAAGAGGATACATATAAATGTATACTCATACTAGTTCCCAAATACATAAGTTTACAAAGATTTTTATTAAAGTAATTTATAAGGAGGAAAATAGAAACAAATGTCCACTACAAAGCCAAAATTTATAAATTTTGATAGAGATTTCAACCTTATATACAATACCTTATATGCAAATAGCATATCATACTTTCTTACCTCTTATTTGAAGGTTCAGACTCATTAAAAAGAATGGTGCTTCACACATATTTTTTTAAATGGTACAAGTATGACATCTATAGAGGTTTTTAGCTTTACTTTAAAAGTTTAACATTGGGGGCGCCTGGGTGGCTCAGTCATTAAATGTCTGCCTTCGGCTCAGGTCATGATCCCAGGGTCCTAGGATCTAGCCCCACATCGGGCTCTCTGCTCAGCAGGAAGCCTGCTTCTCCCTCTCCCTCTGCCTCTGCTTGTGTTCCCTCTCTTGCTGTCTTTCTCTGTCAAATAAATAAATAAAATCTTTAATAAATAAATAAATAAAAGCTTAACATTACATGGAGTGACTGAGTGGCTCAGTCAGTTAAGTGTACAACTCTTGACTTCGGGTCAGGTCATGAACTCAGTGTCGTGAGATCAAGCCCTGCATCAGGCTCTGCGCTGGACATGGAGTCTGCTTAGGATCCTCTCTTTCCCTCTCCCTCTGCCCTTCGCACCCCACCCACTCTCTGAAAAAAAAAAAAGAAAGAAAGAAAGAAAGAAAGAAAAGAAAAAGCTTAACATTACATTTTTATGTGAAGTGTTCTATATTTTTTATGACCTCACTGATATGAGGAATTCTTAATCTCAGGAAACAAACTGAGGGTTGCTGGAGTGGTGGGGAGTGGGAGGGATGGGGTGGCTGGGTGATGGACACTGGGGAGGGTATGTGCTATGGTGAGCACTGTGAATTGTGTAAGACTGTTGAATCACAGACCTGCACCTCTGAAACAAATAATGCATTATATGTTTAAAAAAAAAAGAAGAAGAAGAAGAAAATAGCAGGAGGGGAAGAATGAAGAGGGGGAAATTGGAGGGGGAGACGAACCATAAGAGACTATGGACTCTGAAAAACAAACTGAGGGTTCTAGAGGGGAGGGGGTGGGGGGATGGGTTAGCCTGGTGATGGGTATTAAAGAGGGCACGTTCTGCATGGAGCACTGAGTGTTATGTGCAAACAATGAGTCATGGAACACTACATCAAAAACTAATGATGTAATGTATAGTGATTAACATAATAAAAAATTACATTTTTAAAAGCTTTACAAAGGGGGAAAACTGTTCCACAATCTCTTACTATACTTAGCTTTAAACCCAGTTAGCAATTAAAAGTATACTATCAATTTAAAAAATATCAGTTAAGTGTAGATGGACCAGAATAATCTAATGATCTGTTACTAGAAATATGCAACTTTCCAGTATTAAAGGAATTTCCAACAGGAAGACTCCAAGGATTTTTGAAGATACTATACTCGATAGTGAGCCAGCAGTATAATCTTCATACAAAAAGTTCATTTATAAGACAAAAAAATAGTACTCAAGCCAGGCAAAATCTGGTGTACCAAGGCTTCCAAATAAATAGGAAAAAAATAGACAAAAGACAAATAGAGGATGGGGCGTGGGTCTTTACAAATATTTTTTAATGACAGGAATCCATCCATTCACTCATTTGAACAAAATTTGTACTGGGTCTCATTTAAATCTTGCAAGTTCTCTCTACCCCAATTCCCCCCAGTTGAAGGGAGAAAGGAACAGATTAATTGTAACAGAAGCAATGGGTGGGCCACACGGTATTTAAAAAAAAAATTAATTGGTAGGGAGACTGTCCAAAGATATGGGTTCTAAGCCTTTCTTACACAAGAAACATAACATTTCTAAGTAGATCAGGTGCATTCTATGACACTAAATCAATTTCCAGAAGCAGACATTCCAAGAATTCTTAGGGATATCATTAATGCAACTGCTTTCTAGAGAAGTGAAGAATGTCTACCTAGAAATCACCTAGCAATCCATGTCTACACATAAAGCACTCTGACTCACGAGAGAGTTCCATATGGCCATTATCAGACTTTTGCCATTAAATACTACTCTTCTTAGTAACGTTATATATTTTCTTGTTTTTATTATTAACCCTTGAATATTGCAACATTCTATATTGCCTAATTCTAAAGCCCATTAAGGCCAGGGATGTCATCTTAATACCTTATAAGATGTTCTGCACAGTGAGCTTAAGTTCTAAAAATATAAAGAGACATCACTCATCCTTATCTTTAGACATATCAGTACATGCACAATAGGAAAACATAAATGATGTGAAATGGTTTTCCAGAAACTACTAGAGCTCAGTAAATCCCAGTATAACACCAAGTAAAATAACAATTTTTAAAAATGCTAAATTAGAAGGGTAAGTGTAAAAAAAATTTTTTTATCTTCCAAAATGTCCATGTTATTATTAAAAATGTTAGTGCACCATGCTCCAAAAGTGTATGGTCTACTCTGTATGCATACAGAATATAGTAGCATTTATGAAACCAGTTATCATTAATATTATTAACTTAATCACCTAACTAGGTCAAAAATATTCAACCATCATTATGCTCTCATTTCCCTCATCCCTCAAATGTAATCAGTTAACAAGTCCTATCAATTATTTGCTTCTCAAATAAGTCCTTTTTCATTCACACCACAACCACTCTATTTCACACAACTTGAGAGAGTGTTGTAGACAGTAAAAATTGAGTAAAAAGATTTTTTCTTATTTTTAATTTCTTATAAAAGATAATCATCTAAAGTAAAAACAGTAACAATGTATTGTAGGATTTGTAACAGAGAAGCAAAATATTTGACAATGAGAGCACAAAGGATGGGAGGCAGGAAATGGAAGTATATTAATAGAAGATTATAACATGAAATATTAGACAACACAGATACAGAACATAGCCATCACTGCAGGAAGTTCTCTTGGACAGCACTGCTCAAGTGCAACCACTAAGCATATTAAAACAAGATATAACTAATAACTAATGGTGGAGATAAAATGGAATCATAAAAAAAATAGTAATCCAAAGGAAGGGGAAAAAAACATAGGCTCCTGGAACTCAAGTATGAACTGATATCAAGTCCTGAAATATATTTGACAACAGAAAGAAAAATGTGTATCTCTGGCCAAGAAATTTCATTTCTAAGAACTCATCCTACAGATAAACTCATAAGTAAACAAAGAAGTATAAACAAGAATATTCAACATAATATACCACTGAACAGCAAGATTGGAAATGATCTAAATATTCAAAAAAAGCCTGATGAAATAATGAGTGGTAAATAAACTTGTAAGCATAGTCACATATATATGTATTTGTATATGCCATAGAATAACTCTGGAATAATAGAAGGGAAACAGCTAAATGAATTTTCTCTGAGAATAATGAACTTAAAGACAAGTATGGAGAAGACACCATATTTTCTTCTACCGTTTATAATTTTTAACAGAGCAGGGAGAATACATGCTGGTAGGTAGACTAGAACATACAACTACAAAATCAGCCCTTTATTTTTTATTTTTTTAAAGATTTTATTTATTTGAGAGAGAGACTGAGAGAGAGCGCACATGAGAGGGGGGAGGGTCAGAGGGAGAAGCACACTCCCCGCCGAGCAGGGAGCCTGATGCGGGACTCGATACCGCGACTCCAGGATCATGACCTGAGCTGAAGGCAGTCACCCAACCAACTGAGACACCCAGGCACTCCAAAATCAGCCCTTTAAGAGCAAGAACTCCAAAAAAATATTTAAGTTTACTTCCAAAAGAATTTAACACTAGCTTATAAAGAAGAATGGTCAACTAAAAATTTCATGTAGTCTTTTTGGAATAAACTATAGGTAATTTCACCTCCACTGTATGCAAGCCTTTAACAGAAAGCTGTTCTATTACTGTATTACTGAAGGAACAGAAAGGTGTAACCCACAAGGACAACAGACAGGAAAAAAGACAACAGCAGAAAAGATGTCTCAACCAAATTTTGAAAAATACATTAAGTGATAAATTAGCTGCAATCTGATTATAAACTCAACCCAAGATTTCCTGTACTGTCCAACAGAAGTTCTAGATTTCTGTGCAAAGAAAAGTGTCTTGCCATTCACAGGAAAGCAATGAATAATTTGCTGCATTTTCAACTTCTTATATGAATAAACAAACTTTTTCTTGTTTAACAAGCATCAAAAGCAGGGAAAGAAATGTTTCATTTCATTTGAAAATGAAATGTGGGTGTGCTCATTTCAAGTTCAACCCAGAATTGAGTATTTGGATAGCAAAACTGTACATGTATTGCCTTAAGGAGATAAATTTTGTTTTTATTTTTGAAACATCACTTTTTATGTATAAGTCTATAAGAGAGATCAAGGAACCAACAGATGTGTACGATTTTGCATAACTTGTATTTGAGACAGATCATGTTACTCAAAGAATTCTTTCAAACTCTTACACAAATTGTGTCTCAGGCTCAATTTTTTTCATATTATCTTAGCTTATGGTTTCCATAGCTTTATTATACAACTTTGTCAATAAATTTTCATATTGTAAAAACTAACTTTACTAACTTTATTTAAATTAAATCTACTGAGTCTACCTTTAGAAAAATTAAATCTCATTTGGTTTAGGCCAATTATCTAAGCAAAATGTACTGTGGTTGTCTCAGGCATTATCTAAGCAAAATGTACTGTGGTTCTCTTAGGAATTTTAAAAATCTATGAAAGGGAAAGAGATTGGGGAGCTTGGCTGGTTCAGTCAGTGAATCATGCAACTCTTGATTTTTGGGGCATGAGTTTGAGCCCCATGTTGGCCATAAAGCTGGAAAGAGGGGGGCGGGGCGCCGGGGTGGCACAGTCGTTAAGTGTCTGCCTTGGCTCAGGTCATGATCCCAGGGTCCTGGGATTGAGCCCCGCATCGGACTCCCTGCAGGGAGCCTGCTTCTCCCTCTCCCACTCCCCCTGCTTGTGTTCCCTCTCTCGCTGTGTCTCTGTCAAATAAACAAATAAAAATCTTAAAAAAAAAAAAAAAAAAAGAAAGAGAGGAAAGGGAGGAAAGAGGAGGGGAGAGGGGAGGAAAGAAAGGAAGGGAGAAAGAGGAAGGAAGGAAGGAAGACTGATTTCAAGAAACGTGAACCAAACTGTTTTTCCCCAAGAAGAGGAAGAGGGAAAATGATACAAAATGAATAAAATTATAATACATTGGTCAAATAGATCCACAGAGAAATCAGTCTGTACTGAGAAGAGCATTTACCATTTATATCTCAGCTTAGTGATCATGAAAGCAGGGGTTCCTTGAGAAACAGAAATTATCTCCAGAGCAAAAAGACTGGGAAAAACTGCTTTGGAGAGATTAACTTGGCAGGCTCTGGACTTAAAGACACCAGACATATCCTCAGGCATGATACTGTAGAACTCTTCCCTGGGAAACCTGGCAGGAAAAAAAACCCCTACATTAGAGAGTCCTTTCGTCATCATTCTCTTATAAGATCCTCCAGTCCACCATCCTGACCTAGCCAGACTGAACACCTAATCAGCGTTTCCAGATCCTATCTGAATATTAATAGAAAACTAATGACACTTTTCAACATGACAGACAAAGCTCAAGACAAAAAGAGCTCTGAAGATAATGCAAAGGGCAAAAAAACAACTTTGAGGGTATTTACACCTTTTATAAACATTTTCAGAAGACCCTGACAATCAGACAGCAAACGTAAGTTCTCTTGAAAGACGAAAATATGACCAAGATTTAAAAATCAACTGAAAGGACAGAAGATAAAATAAAGCCACTAGAAAGAAGAACAAAAAGATAAACTAGGACAGAAATAAGAAAAGTATTAGTTCAATTCAAGAGGTCCCACATAGCAGGGGTTCCAAAAAGATACGACAACAGAAAGGAGAAATGATAGAAAAAATTTCCCCAGAAACAAAGAGTACTAGGAGTTGAAAGGGACTGTCTCTAGGGGCAGGAAGTAGGAGTAGAGAGAGATGTTTCGGGAAAACATTTTATTTGATTATAAGTTCAGTGTTATTTGATTTTTTTAAAATATTTTTTAAGTAATCTCTACACCCTACGTGGGGCTTGAACTTACAACCCCAAGATCAAAAGTCGCATGCTCTTGTGACTGAGCCAGCCAGGTGCCCCTGTGCTATTTGATATTTTTAATTACATAAATGTACTTTGATAAAAATAAAATTTAAAAATATAGTATTAGGACAAATACGCGATTTTTTTCTTCAAGGAATTTGGACATGGAAGTAGCTGACTTTCTCAACTTCCTTCCCTTCTACTGCTTCCTTCCCTTGCTAAGTTATCTGTCATTTTAACCTACTTACCACCTTCTCATCCACAGAGAAAGAAATGTCCTTAGTCATTTCTGAGATTTCCAGACTCTCCACGTGCTGGGTCCCACTGCCGCTCACATTTTCCATGACCTCGCTCCACCTACTATTTTCATCTTCTCTTACACTTGCAGTCTCATTCTCCTCTGAACCCTTTCCCCACACCTAAAAAACATGCTTAAGTTTTCCCCATCCTATACACAAATGAACCTTAGCTCAACTTTTCATCCTGTTTCATCACTTTCCTTCCTTTCAGTGACGTAAGAGTAATTTGTACTCCTCAATAGTAATTTCTAATCATTACCCTTACTTAATAACCCTCACCTACCACTTTAATCCAATTTCTGTCCCCCACAAACTACTCTCTCTCAACAATCATCAACTGACGGATATGCCAAATTTAAAAGCCTATTCTCCAGGGTCACCCTTCTTATTCTCGTCACAGAATTTGACAATCTTTATCATCCCCTCCTTGAAATCTAATCTTTCTTCCGGCTTTCTCAACACTATTCTACCGTTTCTCCTTCCTTTGTCAGGCTCCTTCACTGGCTTTTAACTTTCAACCCTTAAAATGCTTGTTTTCTCCCGGAGTTCTAGCCTCAGGATTCTCCCCATCATCTTATCCATTCTGATCATTTCAAGCATCGCCCACATGCAAATGCTTAGCATGAAGTACATGGTAAGTGAATGTTTACTGAACTGAAATCAATGAGTCCCAATTTTTTTGCCCCTAATTCAAACTGCACCCCTGAGTTCTAAAAACTGTATCTGCCAGTCTAAGAAATTGCCTGGATTTCCTGAGAGCACAAACTAAACATGTCTAAAACTTCATTCACTTTCTTTTCACAAGCTTGCATTCCCTCCTGTGTTGCTTTTCAGAATTAGTACCACCTACCAACCAATTATCCTGAACTGCCTTTCTCAGTCCCTGTGTCTAAAAGGTTACCACTCTCTCCTCACTCTCTTTTATCCTTGCCATTTCCACTTCCATAGCACCTAAGCTCAAATGCTTGATGCCTTAGTTACTATCCTACAGTCTCTCCCATCTCAAATTCATGTTCTACTCCTCCTAAGTAACTATAAATGCTACACATCTTAAGAATGTAAATACTACTACCGCTACAAATTACCCCAAATGTCCAAACCCTTGGATGATGAGGATGATAAAGATATGAAAATAGCTAATACTGGGAGATTTCTATAACCACACAGAGATTAAAAGGATTTTATCCTTCTAATAATCCTCTACTGTAAACACTACTAGTATCCTCTTCTTTTTTGGTGGGGGGGGGGGAGAGGAGAGGAGCAAAGGGAAAGGGAGAGAGGGAATCTTAAGCAGGCTCCACGCCCAGTGCAGAGCCCCAACATGGGGCTCAATCTCACAACCCTGAGATCATGACCTGAGCTGAAACCAAGAGTGGGATGCTTAACCAAATGAGCCACCCAGGTGCCCCTGTAATGAGTTTTCAAACTATTTTTCTTTGGTGTTTCTAGTGCCTGCTTTTCAAATTTGGAGCACAGCAAAAATCACAGGCGGGTGTGGTGGGGGGACTTTTAAAGTCTACATTTTTAGCAAGGACCCTAAGTAATTCTGAGGAACCACAGACCACACTTGCGCTCCAGTTCTGGATGCTCACAAGCAATGTTCTCTCCAACCTGAAATTTCATACAACCATGAAAACTAAGCCTACACTGGCAATTTATGTTACATCCACTAAAACTAGAAGCAAAACTAATATGATACAATATCTAACTTTTATACTGAGGTACTGTGCTGAGTATTTTTCAATTTCCTTTCATTTAATTCTTACCACCATATGAAGTAGATATCGTCACCACCTATTTTACAGATAAGAAAGTTAAGGGTTAGAAAGTTATTCACATTCCCATATCACATGGCTCCTAAGTGGTGGAAAACAGATATTAAACCCAGACTGTCTATCCAAAGCCTATGCTAATATGCCACCTCTCCATTTGTAATATGCCTATTTGACATTTTAAGACAAAAGGAGGGAAAGCACAAAAACAAACCTCACCTTCTTCCCCATTTTATCTACAGTTAACATTGTTGCCTAGTTACCTTCTCTAAGCATTTCTCAGTTCCTAATAGCAAACCAGTTTGCCATGGAGATGGCAGGCACTGAAGGTGAGAAGTTTAAAATATGTCAGGGATAGGTGCCTGGATGACTTTATAGTAGGCAAGAGAAGGAAGTTCTGGATTAACAAATGATTACCTTTAACCCTGGGGGAATAAAGCAACTGGATAGGGATGCGGCAGAATAGGGATGCCCCTCTAAAGATTCTGAGACCTCAACTCAGAGGCATTCGGGCCTAACAAAGGTTAGGGCATCCAGCTCATTTAACAGACACCCTGAAGTTGGCAGCCTTATCTAGAGGGTCCCTGGAATTTGAGTCATATGAGGTTTACAGAACTACAGACCCTTCCCCTCTACCAGTCAAGATTTCTACATTTCACTGAGGCTGGAAACTGGTGATCATTTTCCTTTAATCAAAATGGGAGTCCCAGTGATTAAAAAGATTGTCCTTTTTCCCTCTTCTCTCCTTCCAGATTTAGTCTGAAGAAAACAGCAAATTATCTTGTTTGTGTTATGAAGACTTGAAATCTGAAATCTGAAAGTCCTACTCTGCCACTAGAGTGAAACAAGACATTCCTGGGAAGGAAGCTATCAGCCATCCACTTCAGTGTAACTTAATGACAGGCACTATTTCTTTCACATCTAGTTGAGCGTGCTGCACTAGAGGGAAAAGTTTTTATTTTCTGGGTTTTTGTTTTTTGATTTTGGTGGGGAGACTTGGGGGAAGCTTTTGAGAAGGGTTAATTTTACAGCTTAAATGTAATGACAGATCTGAGAGAAAGGAGCTTTGGGAAACACGAAGATTGGGCAAATGAGGAGACCGAGATCCCAGAAAATAGAGTCCTAAAGAGCAGAAGAAAAGAACACCTTCCTCCACTTTTTGCCAATACTTAATTTAACCGTGCTCTCCTCAGGTTGCTGCTCTGCTTTAAGGGGCACACAGTTGAGAGGGTAGCCACATTCTGTTATCAGACTGGGGTCACCACCTCCTCCTTCCCCTTCCACTTTCCACACTATGCGGCCTCCAGAAGGCTGAAGGCAAACTGAAGTAATTATGTTCACCAGATACATCTGAGTCGCTTCAAACCCTAAGCACGTGTAATTTTGCTATGTTATATATATCCAGGTTCTATCTTACATATCATGAAGCTACCTTCTTAATATAAAAGGCATGGTTTTGAAGTACCACCCAGCAGAATTCAAATTATCAATTTTACCACTTGTTACTTAACCTCTCTAAAACCTACCATGAGAGTTAAAATGAGATCTTGTAGGTAAATCACCAAACGTACAGCAGGAGCTCAGTAAAGTGATAACTATTATTTGAGGGGGAGGAGGATTCTAGTACTTTTAACAATAGAAGTGAAAAAAATTGCATTTTCAAAATGTTTAAAACAGTATTCTTTTTCTAATTAGAAAACACTATTGATCATTTTCCAGGGCAATCTCTCTAAAAAACGTATCCATTGTCTAAAACCTTTGATAAAATAAACAGTAAGAAAGATTCATCCTGCTCCTTGCGTTTCTGAAGGGACCCTTGAAATCACTTAACAATCTCTTTTATTTGGTTGAGAAGTACTGTACTAAGTTTCCTGAAATTTCCAGTAATTCTGCCTGAAAGACTCTAAAGAAATTCTCTAGACAAGGGAAAGACAAAGGTAAATGTCTGTAGTATTACTGCATAAACTAAAAACCACCCATTTCTTTTTTTTTTTTCAGTAGATTCTAAAACGAAGGCAATCAGATGACAAATCTTAACGCTCCACTTTCACAATTTGAATTTCTTTTTGAGTAGTCTTTATGAATGACTCCAGGGGAACCCAACAGCTCCATTCAGAACCTTTTCCAAGAAAGCTCCCAAGTACATAGAAAAACAACAGGGTTTTTTGGTCCCTAAAATAGTAACAAGGAGACAATCGGTGGATTTTTCTTTAATAAAATAAATCGTTTTACATCTAAACAATATGAGAATTTCATTTTTTTAAGATTTCATTTATTTGACAGAGAGTTAGCGAGAGAGGGAACACAAGCAGGGGGAGTGGGAGAGGGGGAAGCAGGCTTCCCGCCGAGCAGGGAGCCCGAGGCGGGGCTCGATCCCAACCTGAGCTGAAGGCAGACGCTTAACGATTGAGCCACCCAGGCGCCCTCACTATCAGTATTTCAGAGAGACACCCAGACTCTAAGATAAAGCCCATAAACCTTCCAAAGGCATCTTCCTTAACTTCTTGCTACCGACTTATCAAGCCTTAGGAAATGCTAACACGCTCCCAGCCTCACGTCTCTTCAGGGATCCAAATCTGCTATGCTAATGAATTCGATCTTTACAATCTGAAACTGTTCTACGGAAGAGAAATACTTAGCAGCAGACATGTGCTATATTAACATTAACCATGTCACTTAAAGTGACAAACCACTCCTACCCTCACCCCCAAGGGAGGGTAAGCAGTAACCGGTCGGTGCCCAGAATCCCAGGTTTATCATTAACAAGTCTCAGCCCAACTACAAGGTTAGCGGCTGCACCTGCACTGTGCTGGACCCGCGCAAGGTCGGCAAAGCAATGAATGAGACCAACAGGGAGCGGTGGAGAGGGCTCCGGGCTCGCCGGGGAAGGCGGCACCGCACCACCCGGGCCCCGCCCCGGCCCCGCCCCCGGCCGCCCCGCTCCCCGGTAGCGCCGCAGTCCACGCGCGAAAGCAGCGCGCGCCCGGGACCTCTTCCCGCCGCCTTCCCCTCGCCGCGCAGCACGTACCTGCTTTGCAAACCGGGGCGCTTGGGCTCCTCCTCTCCGGGGAACTACGGCTCTGCTCCGGGGACCTTCTCCGGTGCCGGACGCGGGATGGGGGTGGGGCTGCGCTCACCTCGCCAGTCCACAGGTGGGTGGGCGACGAGCAAGGCGACGACACGGTGCCCAGCAGCGGCGGCGGGGGCTGGGGCCGTGGGGGGCTCCCGCGAGCCCCGGGCGCGGCGCCGCGCGTGGGGCTGGTGCCTCGCGTGGACGTCGCGGACGCGCCCGTCTGCGTGGCCACTGTGGGGCTGGTGCGCGCGGCCGCACTCCCGCCGCCGCGCGTGGGGCTCGTGCTGCGCGAGGCGGTGCGCGGGCCTCCGCCGCCGCCGCCGCCGCCGCCGCCTGAGGGGCCTGAGGCGCCACCACAGCAGCCGCCGTTGTTGCCGCCGCCGCCGCCGTTGCTCCGCGTGGGGCTGCCATGTTGCTGCTGCTGCTTCAGCTGGAACGGAACCGTCGCCCTCATGGGTTGTAGGCGGCTCCCGGCTCCCCCGGCCGTGGCGACCGTACCGCCCCCGAGGGAGCCGGCCGGCGTGGGGGACCCATTGCGCCTCACCCGCTGGGACATGGTCCCCCCCTCCCCGGTGACTGGGCGAGACGGGGGGGGTTGTTGTTGTTGGGTTGCAGGGGTTGGATTCTCGAGGCCGAAGGGAAGGTCCCTGCGACGGGGTGACGAAGCCGGAATCCGGGGAGCAGGGGGCGCCCGGGCCGCGGCCGGCAGCAACGAGGTGGTGCAGCCGCCGCCGCCGCTCCTCCTCATCAACAATAGTGTCTCCTCCGCTGCCCCCGCCCCCCGCGAACGCCCATTGGTGTAGCGTCAGCCGCGCTCGAGCCACTCCACCGCGCCCATTGGCTGCTAGCAGCTCGGGTCCCGGGCCCCCGGGGCCTTAGAGAGCCTGGGTTTGCGCGGAGACCGTCTGCTCTTTAAAGAGAAAGAGACCCCGCCCCCCGGGGAAGGGGGAGCGGAGGAAACAGGCTGTGTGTATGTGTAATGTGTGCGCGCGCGCGTGTGTATGTGTACACGTGAATGTACGCGTACGCGCGCCTGGCCACGCGCGTCTTTCCCTTCCCACTGGGGGGAGCCCTGGGGACTCAGACTCTGGAATGTTGTGAAAGGAAATGTCCTGAACGAGAGCGGTCCCCAAGGATGTCTCAAGTCTTTTCCCCATAACTCACTTCCTTACCTCAGTTTGAACGCACAGAGGATATGTAAGTTCATCTCTTTCTGTTCTGTCCTAATTCCGTCAACGTTTGGACAGAGCTCAAAGAAGAAATTTAATTAATCTTGTTGGCATTTTACACCTCGTTTCCTTTTTTTTTTTTGGTTCAAATCTCTACAAAGAGCCAAATCTCAGAAAAATTAAAATTGCTTGTTAGAATGTGGTTTTAGATCCTATCTATGAAGTCCAGTTACCAAGTGCTTTCGCCACCTTCCTGTATCTCAAGTCATCAAGAATTTACTTTAATCAGCTACTTCACAGTTCCTTGATACTTTGGAAAGATGTGTGCTAGCTTACAAGTTTGTAAAGTGCCATAGTTTGCAAAGGGATTTATTTGATACATCGTAATTTGAGACAGAACTGGACCAGCCATTCATATTTTTGTCTAATGAAGGAAACAGGTCTTTGTAGTATGGGCAAGGACTTAGGAAGACAGGCAGTAACACTAGTCTAAAATAATCTTAGGAGCTCCTTATCAAGACCAAAAGAAAGGTAGACCCATACAGCACATATTGACTTCTCTGGCTACAAATTGCCTGTCCATGACCTCTTTTTACTAGGTTATTAGATGTACATTCTAAACAGACTTCGTCTTGTAAAAATGTGAGAGTGGAGGGCACAGTATGATTCACTCTGGACCTGAAATTATACTGGGACCCTCTGCACTGTGGAGGAAAGCCTTCGAAGACCCCAGACCCACCACTTACTCTGTAACCTTAGATAGATCACTAGCCAGTTTCCTTATCTGTAAAATGCAGAACCATCTCCTTCATACAATTATGATTGTTAACCAAGGGTTAAAGGAGAATACAGTGTGTAGAAGATACTCAGTTATTCCAGAGTCTCAGTGTGATTCAGAGGCCCACATCTCTCCTTATCACCCATTCCTCCTCTCTCCCCCACCACTAAAAGGACCCCAAAACCTTGACCCATGAGCCTGCCTTAAGTTGGCTGGTGCTCTGGATAGATCTGACATCACTACCCATCCCAACAACCTGTGGTAAGATAAAAACAGTGCTCATGAGACAGGACACACAGGAAACTGCCTACAAGATCCACACAGATAGTGAAGTCCCATCTTAAAACTGAGTAAGAAAATAAACCTTTAAATAAAGATGTCATGGACACTGTATATGACACTTCTGTCCTGCACAAAGCAGGAGCTCAATACATACTTAACTGAATTAAACTGAGGGAGTTCAGCAGCCCTCATGTTTGGGCCTTCCTGATTAATTTTCTTTTCCTGATGAGTTCGAGATTATATTTTTGCCTACCCTTTTAATTCATCCCTCCATCCTCAGTGTGTTTATTTTTTTTAATTAAAAATTTTTTGAGTATAGTTAATACGCAATGTTATATTATTTCAGGTGTGCCTTATCAATTACTTTTGATGTCACCAAACCAGAGAGCTATTTGTAGGGGCAAGAGACTTTTAGCTTTTCTGAGCTACTGTGCTGATTTCAGCACATAATTTCATTAGATCAAAGAGTTAAAGTGTCCTTGGCTCAATCATGAGTTCACCTTCTGCTTCTAGTCGTGTTTCTTATAGAAAAAACTCTATAGTTCCAGAAAATGTCCTTAGGATGTCATTCAAGTTATGTATGAAGTTGAAAGAGCATCATATTGAAATTGGTTTATCTGTGTTTAAACTCCAGAAGACAACATTACTGATAGGCTCATTTGCTTCTGTGTTTCCTTAACTCTTTAAAGTGATCTTATTGGGGTGCCTGTGTGGCACAGTAGGCCAAGTGCCCAACTCCTGATCTCAGGGTCATGAGTTTGAGCCCCACGTTAGGCCCCATGACCTGTTGGGCCCCATGTATGTTGGGCTCCATGCGGGGTATGGGACCTACTTTAAAAAAAATAAAAAATAAGTAATCTTGTTATAGTAAAGGAGGGTGGATTCTGAGAAAAAGTTTATCTTCCTATAGTTTTTTTCTTCTTATAGTTTTAATAGAGTCAGCCATATCCTTTTATAAATCTCTAAAATGTCATCTAATGGAACCTTATACAGCCACTAAAATGATAATTATGAAGTCATAAATTCCTTTCACTTTTAAAATGGAAAAAATAAAATGCATCCATTATAACTGCAATAATACAAATTTGTGCATTATAAACATATATTGAAGGATAAAATACTAATATGAAAATAAAATAGTCATTTTTAACGTGGAATTTGAGGAGGTGTTTCTTTCCCTAAGAAATACTGATACAGGGCGCCTGGGTGGCTCAGATGGTTAAGCATCTGCCTTCGGCTCAGGTCACAATCCCAGAGTCCTGGGATCGAGTCCCACATCGGGCTCCCTGCTCCTTGGGAGCCTGCTTCTCCCTCTGCCTCTCTCTCTCTCTCTGTCTCTCATGAATAAATAAATAAAATCTTTAAAAAAAAAAAAGAAATACTAATACAATTTAAAAAAAAAGAAATACTGATACAATAGCCCTGCTTATCTATGGTTTTGCTTTCCATGGTTTCAGTTACCAACAGTCAGCCTCAGTCTGAAAGCAGATGATCCCACTTCTGACAAATAGTCAGAGGTCAATATTAACCTTACTCTATGTCACAATGCCTATGACATCCATGTCACTTCATCTCATCTTGTAGGCATTTCATTTCACATCATCACAAGAAGTGTGAGTACAGTCCATTTTGAGAGAGAGACCACGTTCATATAACTTTTACTGCAGTATATTCTATTTTATTACAAGTTACTGTTGTTAATCTCTTACTTTGCCTAATTTATAAATTAAACTTTATCATAAGTATGTATGTATGGGAAAAAACATATTGTACATAAGGTTTGATACTATCTGCAGTTTTAGTCATCCACTGGGGGTCTTGGAGTGTATCCCCCTTGGTGAAGAGGAGACTACTGTATACAATTTCCTAATGAAGGAGGAGAGTTATCAGAACTTAAGTTGCTGAGTGATGTTCTGTACTCAAAATCTGACTGCTACTTCACTGAGACTTTTGTCTAAGACCATTTCTTCTATTTTTTTTAAGATTTTATTTATTTGTCAGAGAGAGAGAGAGCACAGCAGGGGGAGTGGTAGGCAGAGGGAGAAGCAGGCTCCCCGCTGAGCAAGGAACCCTTTGCAGGACTCGATCCCAGGACTCTGGGATCATGACCTGAGCCGAAGGCAGACGCTTAACCGATTGAGCCACCCAGGCGTCCCTATCTAAGATCATTTCATGAAGGCTTTCCATAGCATCACACGTTCTGGTGTTACTCTTAGCTCTCTACTCCTTGGTCATTTCCTGGCTTCTTCTCAATCTGACCCTTAAATGGTGAGAGTACCTCAGGACTCTCTCCCAAGCCTTGGGCTCCACTCACTCCCTAGACAGATGGCATTTGTATGCAGAATTCCACTGACCAACACACTGCCATCTATTTAGCTGCCTGCTTGGCATCTCACCTTGTATACCTCGCAGGTGCCTCAAACCTTGTCCACAGCTGAATTCGTCATTTTCCCTCCACTCACCCACATACAACAACTGGCTCCTCTTCCAGTTTTCCCTCATCTAAATAACCGGTGCCACTATCTACTCAGCAGTCTAAATCAAAACCCTGGAAGTCATCGTGGCTCTCACACTCCATTATGGCAAGTCCAATGACTCACCATATCTTAACTACCCTAGCTTTTAAATATTTTGTGAATCTACCTCTCTTCTCCAAATTCACCACGTCCTCTAGCCATGCCTCTATCTTCTCTGGCTTGTATTCTTAGACTTACCTAGGCAGTCACCCTAGATCATCTTTGCCCCAGCCTACTTCTCCAAGCTCCCCATTCCTCACCTGTAATCCATTCCCCACACATCTAGAGTAGTCTTTTAAAACCACAAACTTAATCACCTTGCTCTACTGTCTGAAGCTTTCCATTTCTCTTAGAATAAAGCTCCCAGTCCTCAGGTTTATCACACATTCCATGGGCCCACCTCTTCCTCTCTATGCTCCAGACATACTGTCTTCTTTGGTTTCCCCCAAATACTTCATACTCCCATCCTGAGGCCTTTACACTTGTTATTTCCCCTGCATGGAACACTCCTCACTCTCATCACTAGGCCAATTCCTGATCCGTTCTTAGATCAGGGAGGCCTGGATTGTCTTCCTCTCCACTTAAATTAGTTTCCTTTTTTTAAAAAAGATTTTTAAAATTTATTTATTTTTGAGGGAGAGAGAGAGCACGAGCAGGGGAGAGGGGCAGAGGGAGAAGCAGACTCCCCACTGAGCAGGGAGCCGGATGTGGGACTCGATCCCAGGACCCTAGGATCTTGACCTGAGCCAAAGGCAGACACTTAACTGACTAAGCCACCCAGGCGCCCCTTAAATTAGCTTCCTCAGGTTTACAGTAACACCATACTTCCCTGTTGTAGTCATCATAACACATTATCTTCAGTATCTGTATTTTCTTGTCAATGTTAAGCTCTACAAGAGCTTGTTTGTTCACTCAACAAATAGTCATTGGCAGCCTTCTCTGTGCAGAGCACTGTGAGGCATTGGCTCTGTAGCAATGAACAAACCCACAAGCTCATTGTCTTCTTGGATTTACATCTGCAGGAGAGAGACAATGAGCAAAACAGGCATGTGTGCACACATGTATAACCACACATGTAAATAAATTACCACCTGCAAAGTTCTATAAAGGAAACCATAGAATGCCATGAACAACAACAACAATGGAGATCTAACTAAGCTAGGTGGAAAGCACTCTCTGAAAAGGTAACATTTTAGATGAGACCTAAAAGATAAGAATGGGTCATCCACGGAAAGAACATTCCAAATGGAACAGCTGTGTAGAGACTAAGAAAGGAAAAGATTCTGTGTGCTTGAGGAACCAAAGGAAGACCAGTGTCAGCAAAGGGGAGACGAGTTCAGATAGAAAATTGGAGAGGTAAATAGAGGCTAGATGATTTAGAGATTTTTAGGCCCTCGTAAGGGATTTAGATTTTATCCTAAGTGCAATGGTGTATTTTGAATAAAGCTGAGCCCACTCATTGCCCGTATCAGCATAAGATCTCATTCACAGGAAACAACAGATACCGAATACAAAAATGAAAAGCAGTCTAATATTTACTGAAGTCTATGATATAAGCATAAAATGGAAATTTCTGTGTATAAGTCTCAGTAAACATAAAAAAAAAATCTTGATCTATCTCTCTAAGTTCTACTCAGCACAGCACAGCAACACTCTCCAATCTCTCTTCTAAGTATTACCCCCCAAAAGTAGGCCAGATCTGGACTTGGCTCTTCTTTGTTTGGCTTCATTCTCTCATCTTCAAGATTCCGTTCCCTGCCCTTGTTAATGTAAGTCAATCAATCCTTTCTGATCTAAATCCGCACCTCAACCAGTTTATCCTGATCAGCACAACTGAAGCTCCAGACTTGGGGCAGGGAAAGTGTGTGTGGGGGGATGGGGGCTAGGGATTGGGAGGATGGAATTCTTCCCAGAAAGATGTGGGAATGAAAGAATTCTTATATTTTCAGTTTTGTTGTATTTGTTTTGTTTGTGTCTGTTATAACTACCATTGCTGTTGCTTTCATGCTGGGCATCTACTCTGGCCACTGTGGCCAATGGCTTGTCAGGGCAGCAGGAAGTAGCAAGGAAAATGGTGAGGAGTCTATCGCAAAGAAGCAAGGGGGATGGGGCACTTGGGTTGCTCAGTTGGCTAAGTATCTACCTTCCGCTCAGGTCATGATCTCATGGTGCTGGGATTGAGCCCGCATGGGACTCCCTTCTCAGTTGGGAGTCTGCTTCTCCATCTCCCTCTGCTCCCCCCGCCCCGGCTCATGCTCTCTCTCTCTCTCCCTCTCTCTCAAATAAATAAAATCTTTAAAAAAAAAAAAAGAAAGAAAGAGAAAGAAAGAAAGGAAGGAAGGAAGGAAGGAAGGAAGGAAGGAAGGAAGGAAGGAAGGAAGGAAGGAAGGAAGGAAGGAAGGAAAGAAAGAAAGAAAGAAAGAAAGAAAGAAAGAAAGAAAGAAAGAAAGAAAGAAAGAAAGAA
>NW_027397064.1:31264450-31278427 GCF_003265705.2 Callorhinus ursinus
GAAAGAAAGAAAGAAAGAAAGAAAGAAAGAAAGAAAGAAAGAAAGAAGCAAGGGGGATTTAAGGGAGAAAAACAGTGGATGGATTCAAGATCTACCTTCTGGGTAGAACTAATTTGTCTTCCAGGTGGTGGGAGGTAAGAGAGAGGAGCTGTCAGGGATGTTCCCCAGATCTCTGGCTTGAAACCTTGGTGGTTGGTGGTCTGTTTATAAAGATGGGGAAGAGAGAAGGGAGGGATAGCCTTTGGATCAAAATCAGTCTAGGTTTAGAAGTATTATGTTTGAGTTTCTTATGAATTATTTAAAAGGAGTCATTGAAAAGGCAGGTGTATATGTAAGACTCAAGTTCAGAGAGGTCAGGCCAGGAGGTATAAATTTGGGAATTTTCAGCTGTAATCTGTAGCTGTGTGAGCAAATGAGACTGCCTAAGGATTTACCACTACTTCTTGGTTTTAGCACAGTGCTGGCCCACACTGCTCAAAAACAATTTAAGTTCCTATCTGTTTCATTCACCTTATATCCTCATGCCTAGGACAGTGTCTGCAATATGGCAGATACTCAATAATTTCCTGCGAATGGATTGAATGATTTAGCAACTGCACCATTCGTAGCAGCTGAACAGTGATTTCAAACCTATGTCCCTTAGACTCCAGAGACAATTTGCTTTCACCATAGGACAGTACTTGAGTTCAACAGATAGTCTCAAAAACCTGGTGAGAAACACAAGCACATGGTATCCCCATTATATAAATGAGGAAACTAAAGAGGTCACATAACTTGCCTAAAACTACAACCCAGGTCTTTGGATTCATATTCTAATATTCTTTCACCCTAGTAGAGATGACTTTCAACAAACTAGCAGCTGCTCTAGATATTTTGTACCTGCCAATTGCCATGAAGAAAGAAAAAAAGAAAACCCAAATAAATCAGGTCTGGAATTGGTAAGTGTCACCACTTAAAACAATTTTCTACTTTTCTGCCACGTAGGCGTTTCCATGAAGATTCAGCTCAAATATCATATGGCTTTTATACTTCCCAAAAGCAAGATATTGGCTCCCTCTTCCCTGTGTTCACTGATGTTGTGCTGTTAGAGATATAGTTCCCCTATACCAGCAGTTTCTGTGCCTTTTCAGAAACTCTTCGATCTGATCTGTGTATTAAAAGATACAGTAATGAACAAAGGCAGGGTAGAAAACAGTGTGCACTGCCAGCAGGGTTTTTCTTTTAAGGATTATAGTTATGTACATGCTTGTATGTGCATGCAGAGAGTATTTCTGGAAATTGTCTCAAGAAATTGGTCGCTGAAAAGAGGAACTGGGTGGGGAGGGGAAGGAAGATGTTCTTTTTTTATGCACACTCTTTGTACGATTTTTGAAGGTTTTTTTTTTTAAGATTTTATTTATTTATTTATTTATTTATTTATTTATTTATTTATTTATTTAGAGATCATGAACAGGGAGAGGGGCAAAGGGAGAGGGAGAAAGAGAATCTCAAGCGGACTCCACACTGTGTGCGGAGCCCGACATGGGGCTCTGATCCCACAGCCCTGAGATCCTGACCTGAGCCAAAAACAAGAGTCGAATGCTTAACCGACTGAGTCACCCAGGTGTCCCTGATTTTTGAAGTCTTTAAGGCATGTTTATTTATTAGTTTTAGCCAAAAAAATTTTAATGTAAAAAAAATCTCAAAATCAGGTTATTTTGGTGAACACTAAAGTTTGAAATTAGGACCTGTAAATGATAATTGCAGATTTGTATAAGTTTCAGTATCCAAAATATTTCTGTATTTTGTTTAGATTGGATAATATTGAGAAACAAAGTTGATCAACAAAGCTAAGTGATTACAAATGGCAATAGTTCTTTTAATTGCTCTTCAAATAGGCAGACTCATAAACCTGAAATGGGAGCAATAGAAAATGTTTATTGGAAAAAATTTTCAAGTGGGGAAACAGATGGAGATTTGGATGACATGAGAATGATAGAATATTCGTAATTGGGGCACCTGGGCGGCTCTGTTGGTTAAGTGAATGCCTTCGGCTCAGGTCATGATCCTGGAGTCCTGAGATCGAGTCCCACATCAGGCTCCCTGCTCGGCAGGGAGTCTGTTTCTCCCTCTGACCCTCCCCACTCTCATGTGCTCTCTCTCTCTCAAGTAAATAAATAAAATCTTTTAAAAAAATATTCATAATTGTTGAAGCTGGGTGAGAAGTATAAAGTTGTTCATTATTCTGTTGTTTACTTTGTGTCTATTTCAAAGTGTCCATAATAAAATCTTTTAAAACTCAGTTCACAAAAATAAGCAACTGTTCATATCTTTTATTATAAAAGTCAAATACTGGAAACTTATAAAGCTCTAAATTTAAGAATCTGCATAACTCTACCTATGCTACCTGACATGTTATCCATTTATTTGTTATTGCACATAAGAATGTACATCAGGGGGTGCCTGTCTGGCTCAGTTGGTAAAGCATGCAATTCTTGATCTCAGGGTGTGAGTTCAAATCCCACACTGGATGTAGCATTTACTTTAAAAAAAAAAAAAGAACATATTTCAGGCAGATGAACTCTGCTGTGTATTTAATTGTGCTCAGCACTTATGGTTGCAGGCACATGTAGATTTTTCTAGAAGCAGACATATGCACATTGGATTTTAAAAAGACCAAGGTAAGGGGCTCCTGGGTGGCTCAGTTGTTAAGCGTCTGCCTTCGGCTCAGGTCATGATCCCAGGGTCCTGGGATCGAGCCCCGCATCAGGCTCCCTGCTCAGCCGGGAGCCTGCTTCTCCCTCTCCTACTCCCCCTGCTTGTGTTCCCTCTCTCGCTGTGTCTCTCTCTGTCAAATAAATAAATAAATAATCTTAAAAAAAAAAGACCACTGTAAAGCTACAACCTTTCTATGTAATGACATGTTTATAATAAATTCAAATATGCTTTAAAATGACAGGAAAAATTTATGTCTGACAAAAACAACAGTTCACCTGACAATAGACATTAACAAGGGGTGGTCCCTTGGGGCACCTGGGTGGCTCAGTGGGTTAAGCATCCGACTCTTGATTTCAACTCAGGTCATGATCTCAGGGTCGTGGGATTGAGCCCCATGTTGGGCTCCCAATACTCAGTAGGGAGTCTGTTTGAGTTTCTCTCTCTTTCCCTGCCCAGCTCACATGCACACACACTCTCTCTCTCTAAAAGAAAATAACAAATCTTTAAGAAAAAAAAACAAGTGGTGGTCTCAATGTATTAAAATTTACTATATTAAATTATTTTGTTACAGATGTTTTAATATTTAAAATATATTTTGAAAATGAAACTCAGATCAAACATTTATTCTACCCCTGAAGCACAGGGCAGTTTAAAAACCACCAGACTGTGATAAAATTGAAGGCAGAAAATGTATTTTACTTATCTCTGTCTCTCCAATACCAAACACAATAGTTTGATGAATGAATATTGTTAAATGAAGGTATAGAAAAATTGATTTCTAAGCCCCAAAATAATCTTATTAAAAATTCATCTGTGTTGATTTTTTTTGAGTTCACAAAGTCCATCCTCATTAAAACAACAATTCAATAAAAAAATTTAATTAGAAAGTAAAAATCCACACTTCCCCGATCTTTTGTTTTTCTATGTATAAGGTAATGTATACTTATAAGAATTTTTTTACTTTAAAAAGTAGGATCACATTATGGGTACAAGTTTTGAAACATTTTTTCCCCCCTTAAACATATATCTAAGACTCAGTATACATCTAGATTCTCTCTCCTTTTTTTTTAAAGATTTATTTTATTTTAGAGAGAGGGAGAGAGAGAGAGCATGAGAGCAGGGTTGGGGGAAGGGGCAGAGGGAGAGAAAGAATCTCAAGCAGACTCGGAGCTGAGTGCGGAGCTGGATGTGGGACTCGATCTCACAACCCTGAGATCACAACCTGAGCTGAAACCAAGAGTTGGATGCTCAACCAACTGCACCACCCAGGCACCCCTCTCCTTTTTAAAGGATACATAGTATTCTATCATTTGGCAATACCATAATTCAATCATTCTCCTGCTGATGGACATTTAGGTTATTTTCAATTTTGTGATATACAGTGATATAATGATATCTTTGCACTTACACTTTGCATTCTTGTGAGAGTAGTTTAAAGTTAATGTTGTATGAAAGCAATATGTATACACAAATTAAGAAATCAAATAGCTTTAGAAGGCTGATTTTCTTAAGCAGTCATTTGCTTCATTTTCATTGCCCTTCCAAACCCTCCAAAGAATTTTTAAACCTCTCTGAAAATGATTAGTGATTTCTTTTTTCCCTTAAAGACATCTTAATGGAGGCTTCTTTTCTCCTGCTCTGTTTTAACTAGATATGTTCTAGGATTTCTGCACAGCTGTCATCTCAGGATTTACATTCACTTCTTGGCTGTGCATATATCATGTTCCCTCAACCCAGAGTCTTCCATTTGTGTTTGTTTGTTTACTCTGTTATTTTGTAATAGCTTCCTAAGAAATCGTGTATAGAAGGTAAACTTTTTGAGACGTTGCATGTTTACAAATGTCTTTTTTCCACCCTTGCACTTGATTGACGATTTGGCTTTGGAAAGGATGTTGCCTCAGAAATGTGAAGACATTGCTCCATTGTCATATAGCATTCAGTGTTGCTGTTCATTTATCCAATGCCATTGCCTTTATGTATGATCTGTTTTTTCCTCTCTGGAAGCTTTTAGGATCTCCTCTTTGTTAATGGTGTTCTGAAATTTCATTGTGCTGTGCCTTATGTAGGGCGCTGTTTTATTTTGTTTTGTTGTGTTTTGTTTTTTTAAATACCCTGGGATAGACACCAGATGTTTTTCAGATGGGAAAATGTTGTTGTATTATTCTTTAATAATGTATTTCTCTTTGCTCACTAGCCCTGCCCTGCCCTGAGAGAATGATTCCTGTGAATTATAATTCTATCAGCTGGTTTCTAGTTAGGTTTGGCCAACGTGAGATCAGATCAGAGGAAGAGAGAGAATTTCTTCTCTGCTGTATCCCTTATGTAGAACCACATCTCTTGTGTGGTAGCTGTATCTCCCCCTGGGAGGCCCTTTCTCCTGGGCTCAGGTTGTCACTGCGCTCCATTTATACCACCTGCTCTGACCCAGTCCCTTCTGCCCTGGGACTCTAAGTTTCTCACTGAGGCTAGTCTCTGGACACTCTACCACCCTTGTGTATTCCCTAATCCTTCCTGCTCACTGTTTCTTTAAGTAGTCACTTGGTAAAAATCTCTTTATCTGCACCATATGGGGTGAAGTGGGTTTGCTATAGGGACTCTGATATAGTCTGTCTCTTTCTCTGTATCTCTGTCTCTCCATTTTCCAAGAAATCTTGAGCTTCCTGGACTAACCCTCTTACTTTCTCTTTTATTTTCCATTTCTGTCATCTCTTAGATCTACCTTCTGGGAAATTTCCTTGTCTTCATCTTCCAACGCTTGTATGAATCTCTTATTTCAGCAATCATATTTTTCATTTCCAAGAGCTCCCTTTATTCTCTGATCACTCCTTTTTAATATAGCATTCCATTGTTGTTTATTCATGTTTCATGGATATAATTTATTTATCTTTCTGCATTGTCTCTGCTTTCCAAAAATTCCTTTGTTTTGGTGTCTGCGTTTCATGATAGAGACATTCCTCAAATGTCAAGTGACTTTCACATAATAGGTGATTGTTAGTTCTGTGTACTCACATGGGGCTTCTCCTTGGTGGGTTTTACTTTGGGGTCATCAAGCAGGAATCCACCCGCTTTATTGTAGGGCCTCCAAAAATCATTTCTCTTGTGCTGTTAAATTTTTTCAGAAGAGAATCTGCCAAACTCTTGTCTGGCATTCATTGAGCCAAGGGCAGAAATTAGGCTGAGCAGCTTCAAGTTCAGAATGGACTTTCATTTAATGGGAATATTTTTCTGGAAGAAATTCCTTGAAGGGAAATTGTGGTATCCAAGGATATGCATTTTAAAATTTGATAAATTCCAGTGCAATTTTGGAAACATCCAAAGAAAAAAGTTCAATATGATTTAAAAGAACCAAGCAAATGCATTTTATAAGCTTTAAATGCCAGCAGAATTTAATAAAGTGTTTTCCTTATGGAATTAATGTTCCGAGTGGTAAAATAGACTGAAATAAATTCTTCTTTTCCATGGGTTCTACTTTGCTTCAGAATTAGTATTAACATAGCCTGTTTGAAAAAGTAAATTCTTCATCTTTCTTGAAAATAAAATTAGATTCTCAAAAAAAGCCATTTAATTGGCATAGCTGTAGAGACAAAAATGGAAACCTATCAAGAGGTGCTAGGTGTTATTTATCTATAAGGATGTAGCAGGTAAAAAAAAAAAATTGCCTAAACCAGATGATCTTTGGTAACTGATACTGAGTTTATGACTTGAGTGTTTACAGGAGATCTAATCTCAAGGTGGTGATTGCTCTGTAGGTTATGAAAATAATTAGGGCAAGAAACTATTCAACTACACTCTAGTAGAGAGAGGCAGGTCACAGAACATGAAGATAAGTTACTTCTAGTACCTAAATTATGTTCAGGTCATGTCTGACCTGTAGGACCTAGCTCTATGCTCATCAAAGTGGGTTTTTTCCTTTTTATAATTGCTAATCATTTCCCCCACAAGGTTCCTCCTTATTTTGTGCTCAATTTCTCACTACATAGTAGACAATAAGAAACTCTTCATAAACTCTACTTTGGAGAGGCCAAATCTCAGCCAGAAATAGACATTTCCCTTCCAAATTGTAAAGAAGTATTTGATTGTAAAGAAGTCTTTAGGTTTTCTGTCTCTATGGTGACAGCTTGATGGAGATAGTTGAGGACTAGTACATGAAATATGCCTTGCCCTTTCAAATTCTGTAACAACCACTCTACAGGAGCTCACAGACACCAATCATGGCTGTGTAATCACCATCACTTTACCACAGCTGGACTGGAGCTGGGATTTCTTCACAGAAGGAAACAAAAGTGAGAAAATACATCTAATCTACATTGTACCTAATCTTTCCTACCTGTAGATAGAGTTGAATTTTGCTTAAAGAAATGCAGTTAAGGGGTGCCTGACTGTCTCAGTCGATAGAGCATGCAATTCTTGATCTCAGGGTTGTGAGTTCAAGCCCAAGATTGCTTAAAAATAAAATCTTAAAAAAAAAAAAGAAATGCAATTAAATGCTGTATATTGGCAAATGTGCAGTCCAAGCACCAGCTCATAGTCAACACCATATAACCTACTATGTACCAGATATTGTATTCTATACAAATACTCATCATTGTCAATAAATATTTACAAATGAATGACTTTGAGAGCACTAATATTACCAATGATTACTCTGTCTTTTCTCAATATCACTTAGCCACGCCAGAATACAGAGTGAATTCAAAGGGTAAAATGTCAAATCACTACTTCCTGTTACGCTCAGTGGGAAGTAGCTTAGCCCCCCATTTATGCTGTCTCTGCTCAGTTGAGAGAATTAACTGAGCAATGGTACCCTGTGAGGTGACTTAGGCAGCTAACATGTGAATTAGCTTAACCACGTACCCCACCCATGCAGTGAAAACACAGACCTGCCCAGACTTGGTATTTAGAAAAGTTGGCTAAGATCAAGTGTAGAAAACTAAAATAAGACTCCTGTTTGACTCAGCTCCTAAGTAGTCATTACATGTGGGGCACAAAGACTTCTTGGAGATCTCTCTAAGAAGAAAAGGACTTCAGAGGGCTAGCACTCTGATCTATGAACAATGACTGTCACCTATCATGTCATTGCTTTTTGTATTTTTCCTTAAGCAATGTCCTTTTAAAATCTCCCCTACTAACTGCATTCTCAGGACATACAGTTCTGAGGAAGAATGGCAGCATAGATTACTTCTCAATAAATGCAAAGACTATTAATAGTGAGGGTGAAAAAGAGGAAACCAAAAGTGAAGTTAAATTCATGCTCATCTATAAGTTAATAAAATGGCAATCCCATTCCTCCCTACCTACAACCCAAGAGACTCTACACTAACCAAAGTCTTAGCCTCCCTCCCTTTCCCTCACTTCTAGCATGATTTTTCTTCAATGCTCTCTAAGACTGGCATTTTCTTCTCTTAGGAACATCGCTACATTTCTCATCACTTCCCTCAGGGTGATTCTACTGATCCCTAAATCTTCTTAACTCAAGAGCAAAGGACTTGTGAGAGGAAAATAACCTTAAACCAAATTTCCCCTTTTTCTTATTCTGGCGATTATAACTCTATTTTGCCAGGATCCCAGACATAGGACGATAACAACAATTTTATTGGTGGCAATTATGGCTCTATTTTGCCAGGATCCCAGACATAGGATGATAACAACAGTTTTATTGGTGGTTAACATTTGTGCTCGCTTCGGCAGCACATATATTGGTGGTTAACATTTATTTAACACTCATTATGTGTCACGCACTGGGATGAGTAGAGTACATACTGCAACACGTTTATGCTTTATAGCAGTCCTATACACAGGTACTATTTATCCCCAATTTTTAAAAGATTTTATTTATTGGGCGCCTGAGTGGCTCAGTTGGTTAAGCAACTGCCTTTGGCTCAGGTCATGATCCTGGAGTCCCGGGATCGAGTCCCACATCAGGCTCCCTGCTCAGCAGGGAGTCTGCTTCTCCCTCTGACCCTCTTCCCTCTTGTGCTCTCTATCTCTCATTCTCTCTCTCTCAAATAAATAAATAAAAAAATCTAAAAAAAAAAGATTTTATTTATTTATTTGAGAGACTGAGCAAGAGGGAGAGAGGGAGGGAGCACGAGCAGGGGGAGGAGCAAAGGGAGAGGGAGAAGCAGACTCCCCACCGAGCTGGGAGCCCGATGGAGAGCTCGATGGAGGGCTTGATCCCAGGACCTTGAGATCATGACCTACCTGAAGGCAGACACTTAACCGACTGAGCCATCCAGGCACCCCTATTTATCTCCATTTTTATAGACAAGGAGAAGGAGGGGTAGAATTTTCAGTGGACTATCCAGGAGTGGCTAGCTAGTGTCATAAGACAGGATGAAATCCCAGAGGGTCTGAATCTGAAGGGCAAACCACTCAACCACTGCACTAAGGTAATTTTCTCCCTTCCTGTTTGACTTCAGAGATGCAGTCTAGCATAGTAGTTAAGTTGCTTTAGAGCCAGAGTGTCAGTTCAGATTCCAGTTCCTCACTCATGTTGTATGATCTGGAGCAAGTTATTTAATTTCTTCTCATATAGTTCTAAGTCATATGACAAGCCCTCAGCCCTGTGACCAGCACACACAACGCAACCAGTGAATGTTGGCTATTATTGTCCAAACCTAGGTCAAGCCCTACTGATGGGTTCCATCTCATCCCACCAGCTTATCTTCACTGTATTTCCACAGCCACAGGCCTGACCTGGGTCCTGCCACTAACTTTTCTATATTAGTTTATACACAGCAGGAAGATTAATCTTCCTTAGAAGATTTCATATGCCATTTCCATTTTTAAGAACCTCCAGTGGCTCCCTGTTGCAAATTTGATCAGATCCAATTCCTCAGCTTGGCATTCAGGTATATTTCTACAAATCACCTGTTTAGCTTCCTCAGTCACTCTCTACTCAAGCCCTTCTCACGTATTTGCCATGTGACTTTTTTCATTTGTGTCTTTGGTGTTCTCTAGAATATGACTAGGTGGGGCTTTCTGTAATCATTTAAGTCCTTTGTAAAATTGTCCCTGGGTTCTCTCGGTAAGTATGTTAGTATATTCAGTTAAATTTGCCGTGACTGTTCTAAGAAGCTAGAAGTCTTCTCCTGACTAACTTCACTCTAGCTTGATCATGCTAGTTAACTCCTAACCATGTCTGGAAATACTCTCCATTATGTTCATTTATACTTGTTTATGTAGTACTTAGTGTTTTTATGCATTCTCAAGTCTTCTCTCAGCAATTTTTTAGTCCTCAAGGCCAGAGATCATGGTTTGTCTTCCTTCTCAACCTTCCTTTACACTTAAGGCAAGGGCTTCATAAATGCTGTTGAGTGATTGATGGTGTGAAACAGTTGATGCAAAAGAGAAAGGTCTGTTAGAGGCAAACCAAGTAATGCAACATTGGGACTTATGTTCCTTTAGGTGCAGGTAACAAACAGCTGTGCATTCTGCAGCTTTGCACATCAGGGTAATTTTCAGGATAAGTCAGGCCACTCGCCTCTGACAAACAGGGCATCCTTTCAACTGCAGCCAGAAAAGCTGATCTCTTGATTCTCCATTCCAGGGCGTGGAGGCATGTAAGCAGAAGGCAAGGGATAGGCTGCCATGACATGTCTAGGGGGCTTTGCTGAGACAACACAAAGCCCATAACCCCACAGTGGGGAGAGGAGTCATATTGCAAATAACTCCTTGTCACCTGCTCCAGCAGAGTCAGCAACCTGGCAGCTCTCCCTTCCTCTACCTAATGTTCCCCCTTCCGGGCACCTCGCAGGACTCCTGGTCCTGAGGAGACACTATGCCCTCTCTCCCAATTCCACAAGAAGCAAAAGAAGACAGGATCCATAGAGACCATGTAACTCCAGATGAGTGATAGCTAGAAGAAGAGATTTAGAGATTTTCAAAGTAACGCTGGAACTAAGACTCGAAGTGAGTCATAGATCACTTTAACACTTGTGCCAATTACTTCTTTGGTAGAATGACAAATGGAAGATAGTAATTGAAGCCATTGAAATTAAAAAATTAAATCATTCCAGTTATACCAAAGAGAGCAGAGAAGGCCTGTCAACATTCACATAAAAATGGAAGGGTGACCAAATTCCACTGGGCTTGGGTGTGGCTCTTACTTTAAAGGTAGAAAAAAAGTTTTTTAAATGTTTATAAATCAGAAGTGGAAACAGGTAGAATCATACAATTTTAGAGCTCATTTGGTCCAAGTTCTGTATTTTACAAATGAGGAACTGAGGCCCAGGGAGGAAAATTAAGTTTCCAAAGGCCATAGGAATGGTGACAGAGCCAAGATGCGAAATCCGTCTCCTGACATTCCAGGGCAAGGTACATCCACTGAGCAGTAAAGATATCTGCACTTGGGTAAGTTCTCACATTCAACCATGGCCCAGAGAACATGAGTAAATATAATACCTTTCCAGAAAGATAAAGTTCCACCCCCACCATGCTGGTCCACAACACAATAGAGCCCAGTTTTTCTAAAAACGTCCAAGTTCTCTGATTTGCATGCTGCTCTCATGTCCAAGTTGGGGGTGGGGGGGGAATAAAATAAAACAAAACAAAACACACACACACACACACACACACACACACACACACACACACAAACATGTGAAGAGAGGTAGAGAAAAAGGAAAGAAAAAAACAAAACAAACAGTATAACCTAAAGCAGAAGCAGGCTTCTTAGTGGCTTAGGAGTATTTAGTAACACCTGGGAGCCAGGAGGACCTGAATTTTCCTGGCTTTATCTCTGCCACTAACCAGCTTTGAAAAGTCATTTAATCTCTCTGGACTTCAGTTTCCCATTTGTGAAATGAAGGCATTCTGTAGTAATTATCTCTAAGGTCTCTTTCATCTCTAATGTTTTTAAAAAATATTTATTTATTTGGGGCACCTGGCTGGCTCAGTCAGTAGAGCGTGTGACTCTTGTTCTTGGAGTCACGAATTCAAGCCCCACGTTGGGCAGAAAGTCTACTTAAAAAAAAAAAAAAGGGTATGTGTTTGTTTATTTTTTAATTGAAGTGTAGCTGACACATAACATTACATTAGTTTCAGGTGTGTCATTCATCTCCAAAATTTCAAGTATATTAGAATAATATTCAAGTCTCATGACCCTAATAGAATTTTATCATATCCCAGGTTAGTAACAGAAAAATATGTATAAAATGAGGGTGATAAGGAAGTAGGCGGTTGATTGCGAATTAAATCAAAGAGATATATATTATGTGCCTGTTCTATGCCAGGCCTAGAATTCTCAAGACAAAGACATGGCCCATGCTCTTGAAGAGCTGTCAGCCTAGAGGAAAGACCTATAAGACTCTATATTCACAGATAATCTCTTATCTAAGTACTATCCAGGTCTGACCAAAGATCAAACAACTATTCAGGAGAGTTTTGCCAGAGACAACTTGGTAGGCAATTTTCTGGTTTATTTCCCCTCTTAACATTTTCACCAACTCCCAAGTATTACAAGGTAGTAAGGGCTGACCGGTCACTGCGAGAACCGACCTGAAGAGCATCCCTAATTCATACTTACTGGCCAGGAGCATGGAGGTCAGACACTGTAATCAAAGCTGCTCACTGAGAGTAGTGTAAATAATAAATGTAAATGTTACTTAATCAAATTTTATTCTGGATCAAAGCAAAATGCTAGGAATCTGGAGTGCATGATAATTACTCTGAAAATGGACAAATCAGCATAAGCAGCTCTATTTGTTTGATAAGTTGAGGGCAAGAAGTGGTCTATGAAATATGTGCCTCTTGAGAGGCTTCTTAATTTTAGAGGTATTGTTAAGACTTGCCAGAGGTGTAAACAAGGTGCTCACTACAAGATACCCTCTTTATTACAAGACTAAATTTTCAAGTTCTGCTCTTGTTGTATACCACCTACTTACACAGGTAGAGTGATACTAAATCCATTACTACTCCATGTAACAACCTGGGGAGCAGCTACATTTCAGTTCACTAAAAATTTCAATGGCCAGGTAGGTATATAATGCAAAGTGAAAACTTAACATGTGGAATCCTGTATACAAGTAGCCTTAAATTACTTCATCATGTCTCAACTTAGGTGTTGTCTTTTTATTCAAACATTATTTATTTTGTGCATAAATTACCCAAGCTACAGAAGTGGCGGGGGGAATGGGGAGCAGACCTAGAAGAAAGTAATTTCTCAGTCTCTGAAGAAATAACAGACTTTAGAAGAAAAATGACTACAGTTTACTCTCCCATGAATGAGGTATGAATAGGCACCCTCTGCTTCCTAAGCTAGAAATCACAGAATCAGGACTCTGAACATATTTCACCCTCCTCTCTTTTTGGGAACCCACTCTATTTTTTAAAATTTTCTCTATAAATTTAAAAATAGAGTTCAGAGCCTCTCTGATCATAAGCCCTAAACCAAGATGAATCATTTTGTCATAATGTCACTGGCTTCAGCAATGCCTTATGATTAAACAAAAACCTTTCCAAATAATCTCCAAAAAAGAATTAAGTACATTGAGCACTTCACTGCACATTAAATGAGCAGGCTATTACTATATAGGGACAAAAAGAAACAGCGAGCTTTAGTATTCCACTAGATAGAACTCAGCTTTGGAGCAGGAAAGGAGAATGGCTAAAGGAAAATAACATGGCAAGAGAATTGTTATAAAAAAAATACTGGGGCACCTGGGTGCTCAGTCAGTTGGGCAGCTGCCTTCAGCTCGGGTCATGATCCCAGGGTCCTGGGATTGAGCGCCACATCGAGCTCCCTGCTCAGTAGGGAGTATGCTTTTCCCTCTCCCTCTGCCTCTCTCCCCAGCTCCCTCTCTCAAATAAATAAATAAAATCTTAAAAAAAATACTTAGGTATAGGGTAGATTTTCCCCTCTTTTTTGGGGGGAGGTGTTTGTGTCATGAGAGGTTTCTTTTAAAAGAGTGCACAAACCTACTGTAGAAAAAAATGTAAATGCACAGTTAAGCAATGAATAAGTAAATAGAAATAAAACAAATTAAAATCATCTGTATCATCTCCCAAATGTAACTGCTATTAAGCTTTTTCAGCTATTTTTCCATGCACTTGTGTATTTATTTCACACACAGAAAGAGCAAGAATCAGGGGCCTGGGTGACTCAGTTGGTTGAGACTCGGTCTCTGCTCAGGTCATGGTCTCAGGGTTGTGAGTTCAAGTCCTGCGTTGGGCTCCATGCTGGATATGCAGCCTACAAAGAAAGAGAAAGAAAGGAAGAAAGAAAGGAAGGAAGGAAGGAAGGAAGGAAGGAAGGAAGGAAGGAAGGAAGGAAGGAAGGAA